>NC_141026.1:26782500-27017500 GCF_052040795.2 Danio rerio | reverse complement strand
TTGAAAAACATGAAAAAAAAATGACCACAAAATTTTGACTGGTGTATATCATGATGGAAACAAAAACAAATGATTTATTACCAAGGTCACCTCTATTAAAACAAGAGCAAAATAGATCCCTTTGATATTAGCAAATTCATTTACAGCATATACTGAATACTGAAAGCAGAACGTTTTATTTTAGGCTCATTCTGATTATGTACTCCTATATATATTTTTGGAGAGCGGCAAATACACCCTGAAAGCTTAGGCTTTTTTTTTTTTTTTCAATCTGCCAAAGGCTGCCGTGTACGCTTTTTGAGATTTCTCCCGCAAATGCCTTTCTTGTCAGCTCTTTGCATAAATCCACTAGAGGCTGCTTTCGACTAACTGACCGTTCCCCCCACCAACCTCCTTCCCTAAACCCAACATATAATGTTTTAAAAAGCACCGATTGACCAGCACCCACCAACTAAGCAGTTAGATGGTAAGCGCGAAAAGGAATGGCGTCATACCATCCCGTAGCTTTCATTTTAAGGACAAAATGCAGCCATACATTCCTCTGGCTACATAATTCGTTATCTCCAGAAATGTATATAGGAGTATGTTTTCAAAATGAGCCTATGTTGGAACATTTTGGCATTTTTATGATATTCAAACACAAACAGTATTAAGCAAGAGAATAAAGACCATGCATGTAATAGTAAACAAATCTGATCTTTTGAGTCTTTGGAGTTTTAGTAAATGAAAAGTGAAGGGACTGTAATACCAGCAGGACTCCAAGTGTGTGACAGCAAGACCATACACACTGTGGTTAAGGAAAAAGACTGGAGGAAAGAGAGGAAAAAGAAGGAGAGATAGAAAAAAGGAGCAGGCCTCTCCTACGGTTTCTCCTCGTTATTCGCTTTCCAGATGGGAACATGGAGAGCTGGCTGTTCTCCTTCTCATCAATACAGCGTAGCTTTTTGTCAGTAATTTGCAATAAGTGTCCACACCACATCTTTAGGGAGCTGGAAATCATTACTGGATAAGGTCCTGCTCAGCTCCTAATTGGAAGCATTGGGCCTTATCAACTGAGGATTTTCCCAGACCTCTGACAGATACCAATACGAAAATCATTGTTCAGTTGTCAATTTAAGAGCCCGTTAAAGGAGCTTATTTTAATTCTAATTGGAACTTCCTCTCCACTTCATAGCAACTGCGAGAATAAGACAAAAATGAGCCCTTGCCAGTGTGCATGTTGCGTAGTGTCTATGTTGAGTCGAGAGAGTAAAGGATCTTGGGAATTAGCTCTAAAGGGTTATGCTATGTAGGTCAAATTGACAGGTTAGAGTATAGTCTACTGTACAAATGAAGACTTTGAGCAAAAACATTAGTTTACAAAAAACCTCACGGGTGGTTTCCAGGGACTTAATCATGCGTACGGATGTGCCTGAGTCTACTCTGCAAAGCTCCCAATTAAGCAATAGTGCATCGGCTTAAGACGTCTGTTTAGTGTAGATGTGGGCTAATATTGATCTGGCTAAACTGACCACCGGACAGTGCATCTGCTGCATTTTTAAGCTTGTCCTGGTGTCCTGGAGCTGGCCTTTAGTTGATGTCGCTGTTTTTAATCCAGCACCAGGGGCTGTGCAGGACCCTCTTGTTCAGGAAATAACTGCGAAAGCCACCAGATGTGGCAGTGACTAACATGCGTAAACGGCTCGACGGACGGCGATGAGATGACAGGGAATTTGTGTCTGAATCTCCGTTAACAGCCAAGGGCGACGTCAGTAAGCTTTCAAAGGGGGACAAAATGTGTTTTGACATGACAATGGCGGTTGATCATCTATAGTGAAGACTAATTGCACCCTTGAAGTACAACCATGAATGCACACACACACACACACATGCACTGAGACATCACATGACATTAATGCTCATTCATCACTGGGGTTGGATGTGAAATTACAATTGTAATGTAAATAAAATAAGTTAGTCTCTATTTAATTAATCATGCAGCTAATTTTGATGGATGGAAATTTCTAATTTCCCAGAATGTATGGAGCATTTAATTCAAATTCACAATGAATTGCAAAAGAAGTCAATTAGTTTTTTAAGCCAAATTGTGTATAATCCTGCTGATCATATAGCCAAAAATAAATAAATAAATAAATAAAATTATTGTTTTGTGACATTTACAGTCACCAAATCATCATTAGTTTGTAATAAAATAAAACAAACTAATTAAATATTAACCTACATGTTATTGCTGCTTTAAATCACTCAGTTTAACCAACTTAACTTTTTATTTTTACCTAAAGCCATTTGACTTTATGTTACATTAAAATCTTAATTCAAGTTAAATCTTTTGTAACCAAAACATGAAGTTGAAACATGATCATTTTCATGAGTTATGTTACACATTGTAATAAAGTTGGTGTGGGTTTTCTCTGGGTGCTCCAGTTTCCCCTACAGTATAGTTTTTCTTCCAGTCCGAAGACATGCAGTATAGGTAAATTTGATGAACTAAATTGACCGTAGTATATGAGCATGTGTGTGAATGCACGAGTGCATAGTGTTTCCTATTACATGGTTGTGCCTGAAAAAGCACCCACTGCGTACAGCATATGCCAGAATAGTAGGCGGTACATTCCACTGTGGCGACCCCTGATATATAAGGGACTACGCTAAAGGAAAATGAATGAATGAATGAATGACTTCTTGACTGATTTTTTTTTATATATATATATATATATATATATATATTTGTAATAACCTAAGTAATAAATTGGGTAGCACAACCATCTTACAACAAGAAGGTCCCTGGTTTGAGCTTTGGCTGGGTCAGTTGGCATTTCTGTGTGGAGTTGTTCTCTCCATATCGGCGTGGGTGGGTGCTCCGGTTTCCCCCACAAGTCCAAAGAAATGCGCTATGGGTTAATTGGGTAAGCTAAATTGTCCATAGCATATGTGTGTGAATGAGTTTGTATGGATGTTTCCCAGTGATGGGTTGCAGCTGAAAGCGCATCCGCTGTGCAAAACGTGCTGGATAAGTTGGTGGTTCATTCCGCTGTGGTGACCCCAGATTAATAAAGGGAAAAAGCCGAAAAGGAAATGAATGAATGAATGAATGAATGAAAATCTAAATAAAGTGTGAAGTAGGGTTGACTGCTTAAAGTTGCATTAATATATACATTATTATTAACATTATTAAAAAATAAAAGTGTACTGTGATGCAGCTGTAAAAGATTGTTGAATCCTAGGAATTATCATACTGAACAATCACCTAAGTTGATAGAAATTTTGCTTTTATTAATGCTGAAAATGAATGTTTAGCTGACTTGCAACTAATTCTGGTAACTTTATTTCTTATGTTATATTGTGGTAACAAGCTGTTTTGGAAGAAACAATCATAAAACTATATTTTAATGTGCTAAAGATGGAAATTTGATAATAGTATATCATATAAAAGGCATTGGGCATCTCGGTGGTGCAGTGGGTTGCCTGATCGCCTCACAGTAAGAAGGTCGCTGGTTCAAGCCTCGGCTGGATCAGTTGGCATTTCTGTGGGGAGTTTGCATGGCCTCCCTGTGTTTGCGTGGACCACAAGTCCAAAGACATGCACTATAAGTGAATTGGCTAAATTGTCCATAGTGTATTTGTGTGAATGGGAGTGTATGGGTGTTTCCCAGTGATGGGTTGCAGCTGGAAGGACATAAAATATGCTAGATAAGCTGCCGGTTCATTCTGCTGTGGCGGCCCCAGATTATTAAAGTAACTTAGCCAAAAAGAAAATGAGCAAATTAATAAAAGGCAATTATAAACAGTTTCTCTCCGGTCCAAACGTCTAGCAGTCTATTGAAATCTTGGAAAATCCAATACTCTTCTTACTTTTACTTTTTGGGTCATTTGAATTACATATTTTCATATGTTTTTGCTTTATGGAGTTATTTATGGTGACTGAACCACCAGAAAGTAATGCAAAAACTACTATGTCTACTTTTCTTCCAGTGGTACTGTTGCATTTTGTTGGTTTCTGCAGAAGTAAACCCATCATCTAAATATGACTGGATATGACATCCTTAGCTGAAGATACAAATCAAAATAAATAAAATTTTTTCTACAATTTTTCTTCATCTATTTTTGGGGACAAAAATATAAGGCAACATAACATTTAACTATGTTCATGATTTTTTGTCTGGACACACATGCACACAGATGCATGCACACACACATACACATAGAAACACATACACAAAAAACTAAATTGAAGTAAATAAAAAAAAAAGTATTAACAACTATTGAAATATTTAGCTAAAATTAAAACTCTTTCAAACTAAATATTAACTTCTAATTCAAAACTAAAATGCATACTCAGTGATAATAACTGCCTTGCTTACAGTCTGAGTTATTTGGGAAGTCTTCAGCATCCCTGTGCCCTAGGACAAGCAATTTAGAAAATTGAAGAATGGATAGTATGCTGTAACCAGGGCAGGTAATGCATAAAAAATCTTCTAAAAGGGAGAGAAAAGAAAAGGAAGTGAATTTGCACTTTTTTTGTCTCAGCAATGTTTTCCTAATGTCCACTCTCTCTGGGAGCCGGTGTTGTGTTTGCCGGCTGTTTTACTAGCTGTCAGAAGGCATTTGAAATGAGGAGGCATCTAAGCATGCGTACAAGGGGATTCATTTGACCTCATTATACCGCAATAAAGCAAGAAGCCGGTTTACTAAATATCACTGCACCACTCACACTTCACATCATATCACGCAGAGGAGCACGCTAAAAAGATGATTTCAGAAACGTCTGGTGAGTAGAGGGAGGTGGAGGGAATCAGGAGGGGGGTTAACCTTCACTAGCCAGAAGGGATTCTGACAAGCGCGTGTGGGGGGGACGGGGGGTAGCAGCTACGTAAAGCCCTGTTTAAGAGCAGAGCCAGCGAAGAAAAAAAAAAAGATTTATGCTTTTAATTAATGGCAATTAAACCATGCCTGTTGGGCTGGCCTATGGCAATTGTTCTCAGTAAAAAGGAGGCTGTGCTGGTGACAAGCATTTGAATCCACTAAGTTCTACCAGGGGAGCTGACACTGCAGGCATCAAACCCAAACTAAATCAATAAAAGAATTAAACTTTTATAAATTGCATTTTGACAAGTATCAGATAGCGCTACGCTTTGATATTACAAATTCCTTGGAGGTGATGCAAACAAGAGGAGCGGCAGTTAGTGATCCAAACAATCAAAGGCTCTCGTTAACATGCGCTGTCAGATGCCTCAGTGCTATTAATTACTACAAATTAATGTGACTCTGCCCGCCTCTACTGATTGGAATGATAATCAGACTCCAGCAGGCAGAGGGAAACATATGCAGCCTTGACCAAAATAAGACATGCTAATAACATATGCTCGTGTATTATCATATTTACAGGGCCGATCGTTTGACTAGCCTCATCAGATCTGAAATGTACACAAGCTACATGATAATATCCTTTCATCGTCCAGTGACCTAGCAATGCTTTGGACCACTGCTAACAAGCAGACGTATTGCAAACTTTTAAGCATACAGTCACTTAACATCATTTGCATTAGCATGCCACAGCGCATTAGCGGTTAGCGTTTTGGTGGCGTGGGATGCGTGTTTGAGGGGGAGGACGAGTCTGTGGAATCATCATCGCAGCTCAACTTTTCTGTCAGTCGTTTCAGTGCGAGAATGTGGGCATCACTATGCTTCGGCTGCAGCGGGCAGCGACATCATTCAGCTGGGAGCCAACAGGCTTTCTAAATGAGTCTAAGCTCTGTGATTATGCCCCCTCGCTAAATTGTTTGCCATGAGACTAATCAAGCTTGCCAGTAGTGCTTACGCACCCAATTTCTCATCCTTAACAGCCATATCTTCTGTGGCATTCGACACTATTCTTCGAGACGTGGCGCTATCTGAATCTGTGCTAAATCCCAGCCTGCCCTCATTTATTCAGGGCTCATGTAATATTCAATCCCAGCAGAATGCTCTGCGAGTTGTGGCAGCGCTCTTAAGTTTACAGATTTATTGTGAGTTTTGGTGTCTTCTCTACATGAAAAGCATGGCTCGGAGAATAATTAATGTGACATGTTTTTGGTGCTTGGATGAGTTCATATATAATGTGCATAAATTGGTTATGTTGTTAGATGGGGTTAGTTTGCACATGGGCTTAATTGTACATAATTGTTTACTATTAACAAAACAGATATTTTCCACAGAGGTGAACACACCACTATATAAGTATGTTTATTATCAGACTAGTTTTTGAGATGTTTACATACAGTTGAAATCAAAATTACTAGTCCCTCTTTGATTTTTTTTTCTTTTTTAAATATTTTCCAAACGATATTTAACAGAGCAAGGAAATTTCACAGTATGTCTGATAATATTTTTTTCTTCTGGGAAAAGTCGTATTTGTTTTATTTCGGCTAGAATAAAAACAGTTAAAAAAATTTTAAATACCATTTTCAAGGGTACACTACCAGTCAAAATTTTGAGTTTAGTATGATTTTTAAATGTTTTAAGATAAGATTATCCTGTTTACCAAGGCTGCATTTATTTAATCAAAATTACAGTACAAATTGTAAAATTGTGAAATGTTTTTGCATAAAATAATTGTTCAAAAGTAGTTAATAATTTAATTTAATAATTTATATCAGCGATTTTAATTATTCCAGTGATTTTAATTATTAATTGGGAGCTTTATTACTCCCATCTACAATGACTAGAGTAATATTTTTATTTAAAACTACATAAGTAATAAAGTAATAAATAAAGTAATAAATAAATATTTATAAATGAAGTATTTAAGTATTTAACTTTTTTTTTACATTTAATAAATGAACAGAATAGTTCTGTTTAAATTATTAAACAAAATTAATAATAATAATAATAATAATAATAATAATAATAATAATAATAATAATAATAATAATAATAAAACTGATCCCAAACCTTTGACCGGTAGTTTACATCAGTCAGAATTAAAATGTTTAAAACTAAATAAATGTATCATATTTTAAGTAAGATAACTTTATAATTTCCATGTTTTTGTTTGATAACTTTTGCTGCAGAAGTGGGACTAGATGTACCAACTGTGAGTTTCTCCCCACAGTCCAAAGACATGCGCTAAAGGTGAACTGAATAAAACAATATTGTCCGTAGTGTATGAGTGTGTGTGAATTAGTGTGTATGGGTGTTTCCCACACTGTAAAACCCTAAATGTTAGGGCAACTTAAACCGTTTGAGTAATCTGATAGTGAAACTAATTAAGTTCAAAAACTAATCCTAATGTGAACTTAATGCATTTGAGTAAATGAAGCAACTTTGAGCACAGTAAAAAACAATAAATGAAGAGAACTCAAACCAACTGAGAACTGTAAAACTCAATAAGTTAAGGCAACTCAAACCATTTAAGGGAAACTGATTGCTACAAATCATTTGAGTTAAAAAAAACTAATATGAGAACTGTGAACTTACTCTATTTAAGTTGAAGTATATAAGGTGTTTATTTACTCATTACCTTTAACACTGAGTTCAAAACTCTTTTCAAATGAGTAGAATAAACGTTCAGTCAATTTTGAGTTACCTACTCTCATTTCATTTGATAAAGTTGACTTTTGGTTTTTACAGTGTAACATTGGTTGCAGCTAGAATGGCATTCGCTGCATAAAACATATGCTGGAATAGTTGCCAGGTTCATTCCGCTGTGGCGACCTCTGAAATAGAGACTAAGCCGAAGGTAAATGAATGAATGAAATGAATATTCATTTATTTTACGGTTTTAATTTATATAAGTCAAAAGTGAACAATATGTATATAAATTAATGTATGCACACGTTCATTTGTGTGTATTAATAAATATAAAATAATGAACATTTTATCAAGATTTACAGATCACCTGAAAGCCAACTGAAATATCATTCAGTATAACAGTGTGTCAATGTTCTGTATATCAATATTTGGACACTTTTTTTTTTTTTACAAAACTTTAAACTTTTGCTCATATTCATGCTAAACTACTGCATTGTTTTGAGTTTTCACACTGCTGCTTGGATGTTGATGGACAATAACGGATGCTTTAATAAACCTTTGAAATATCCTGCATCTGATGGAGGATCCTTGTTTGCATGTGTAGTTGAACGTAATGATCAGTCACGTTGCATTATTTTTACATTTGATGGTAAGAGAATTAGGCTTTATTGGCAGGTGTGTTTACTCTTGCAGCTGTGTTTCCTTGCTGATCATCTCTAAAACTACACATGATCGTATTCCCTTGGTAAAGTCCCCTCCTCCACCTGGCTTTAGCCACCTTTGACACCTGCGAATGGGGCAAGCCCTTTGAGACATGAGGCTCTGACCTCGGTCTGTATGGCCTTAGCGCAGTGAATTAAGGAGGAGGCAGAGTGAGGGAGTGAGTACATTTTCTGGTTAAGTGATGTCTTAAGGCCAGCGCTATACATGCTGCGGATGGGTACTGTAATATGGCACAGATTAAGCTTCTGTACAGAGGTGTAATTGGCTGGGGGGATTCAGCTCAGCCCTTGCTGTGTGGCCTTCTTTAGATACTCAGATCAAAAGTCATTCGCTATCTGACCCTGACTGGAGACTCATACCGACTTTCTCTCTCACCCTCTTCAAATGATTTCCTGTGAAATTCTCGCCTTCTGATGTCGACTTTAAAGCCGGCTCCGGTAAATTTAAAGGAATGTACGTGAATCTCTCCTCTCAGCTACTGTATCTTTAATTTGTCTATAAAAGTTGTAATATTCACCTGAAGCGAACAAGTCTGAAAGGAGCAGGGCTTTGGAGAATAAAAGACGCAGCCACCCTCATTAGGCTCTAATACGATAAAAGGAACTCGGAAAAGTGTGAGATAATAAGCATAATGTAGAATAATAGATTGTGCCCTGAATCTGCATGTGTACAGCGCATCATTTATTGTTGAGTATGGCTGCATTAAAATTCCTCATCCAGATTTCATTTACACTGTAAAAAGACACATTTAGCAACATGATTTTAGTACATTACGTGCAATTTCCCTCAGCTTAAATCTGCTTAACATTTATATGCATTTAGACTTCATTATGATAATTTGATATTTTAACTCAATGGCCGGAGGCTGGATTATGTGCGCTGTCTCTTTTATAATGTTAATGTCTGCCTTTGAAAATAAAGCATGTAGCCATCGATTTTTTTCAGAGCTTATCTTTGTAAGCCTTCGGTTTAATCTTGTTTTGGTCTCGTTCTCCTTTCCAAGCGTTACATGCGCCGGGCGGGTAGAACATGAAACATGCTACTGATAAGATAACATCAATGCTTTGCTGATGCTCTGCCATTTTTACAGTCCTAAATGCCACTTTCACAGATCTGCTCATGATCATATGGAGAGAGAAAGGGAAAAAAGAAGGGGAGAAAGGAAAAAAAAAAGCTAGCGCGGAATCAGAGAGACAGATTAGTGCCTCTCTGGTACTTCAGTGTATCAGGACAGGGATTACCGTGCCAACAGCTGCGCCCGCCGGTCCCCTGACTGAGAAGAATTACAAGTATTATCACCTAGATCATTAAAGCAGGGTTCAGCGATTGCCGAATGGCTTCAATCAATTCATCCACAGATAACACGCTAGCAGCCGGACCCCCTGCATGAGAACTTGACTTAATTGGCCAATAAGTGGTAAGGAAGGGCGCATGCTATTTGATCAAATTACTAGGGACCTGGCGAAAGGGATTACTGTTCTTCAGGGGAAAGAAAGAAGAGAAGAAGCGAGAAGCGGAGAGGGAGGAGGAGGGGTCGCGGCGGGTCAGGGCTACCGGAAGGAGGGCCTGTCTTCGGCTAAAAGCGAGGCGCTTGAAAAATGTTGGCCCACTTGGCGGTGGAGCGAGGAAGCGAGAGGAGGAGTAGAGGAGAGGAGAGGGGGATCCAGGTCATTCTTTTGCTTGGGGAGATGGACTCATTCATCATCACCCCCTTGGCCTGGTTTCTGCCTGGAGATGGCTGTAAACTAACAACTTCCACATGCTCCTGGCTTTCCTTCATTATGTTTCCTGCTTTGTGGTAGATTGAGCCACGGACATTTCATATACAGTCATTATCTGCATTTACAGGCAGTATTGCTTATGCAAGATCTATTAGGATTTCTTGCATTGGGGTGACTGCAAAGGAAAAACTAAATAATTATAACTATATAGATAATTGGCATATTGTAGTACATATGCAGGTGAAAATTACAGGTAACATTAATACGATTTGCAATGGGTTAAACACTTCTACCTAAATCTATTTTTTATTCATGGTTACTGTAAACAAAAAGCATAGATAACTCTTCAGCATGCTTCTGTTATTAACATTGGTTAACTGCATTGGTCAATATGAACTTACAATATTTGTAAAGCATTTAGAAATTTTTGTTTCTTTTTTTACATGTATGTTTAGTTAACTATTATGTATCTATTTTCATTTTGAATTGGTCTTCGATAATATATTTTTGTTTTCATTTTAATTTTGGTAACACCTTGTGTCTTTGTAATACATTCCAACAATAAATGTGTAACATCATGAAACTAAGGCCGAATCCTAATTCTACCCTTTAGCCTTACTCTTAACCCTACCCCTCGTTTTGTGTGTTCTTGTGAAGGGGTAGGGGTGTCCCAATTCTCTTAGCTTGAAAGCGTAGGGTAAAGGGGAACCCCTTTACCCCTATACATACCCTTTCAAATGGAGATTTTTTAGGACCACACTTGAAACCAAGGAGTAAGAAAATATTCCAGAATACACCAGCTACAGTGTAGTAAGGAGTGCAAGTAAGGAGATGCACAAATTAGTATTTTTTGTCATTATAAATTTTTACAACAAGCAAATGTTTAATACATTCATAATAGCGTTCGTGTTTTACCATCATTAAAAAATTACGAAAAAAGAAAAAAATATATATGCTAAATCCTAATAACTCCTGTATATTAGTCCCACAACTTTGACTTGATGACACTGGAATCCTCTGTCAGGAAACTTTAGTGGCTGGAAATTAGCTTTTTACAGTGTCTGCTATAATGTTGTTTTTTGTTTGTTTAAATAGATGAATATGGCCACTGTGTGAATGCACAGTACAGTTATGATCTTATTGCCAAATTATATCATTATGATAACATGATATCGTTACCTTCAGTGATTTCCTGAAGGTAAATACCAAAAAATAACACAACTGAAATGACCACAGTACAACAGTCACCATCATCGATCTTATATGAAGCAAGAGATCGCGATGACATACTGTATGACGACGTGTGTATAGGTGTTGTACTGGTGTCCCATTTCTTAGGGGCCAATTTTTAAGACCTTCCCCTTCACAAGGGGTAGGGGTACAAAAATAGATTTGTGATTGGGCCTAAGTGTAAACCTAACCCTAAAAACCATAGGGAAAATTATAATAACATTGTAAAAAGGATGTCTTAAAAGTGTATTGATAATTTTAGGTTAAATGAAAAATGTTTCATAAGTCAATGTTGTTTTATTTCAAGTATTTCGAGTTTTGGTTAACCATAATACTACTGATGCAAACTATCAACCACAACTGCATATTTAATAACTAAAATTCACAATAGTTGCTATATCAAAATATTGTAAAATGCTGTAAAAATATTGATTTTAAATATATTGCTTGTTATGCTCCCCAAATATTAAATGCTACCAAAAAGTCACTATCCTGGATTGTAAATAAGCTGAGTCTTAATAACAATAACATAACAACATACCGATCTTAGGACACATGCTCCATTTTTTGCACTGTTTACTTTTGTTCCTTCCATAGTTGCCTGCTATTGCTTTAAATTTCCTGCCCAACTCTCATGATAATTCCGGGCTGCGAAGCGGGAATGTGTTAGTCATGGATGCTAAAGCGCTACGAACATTAATTCTGTCTTTGAAACCCACCTGCACAGAGAGGAGAGCTGAGCAGCGCATCTGTAATGCTAGCAAAATGAGCAGCCCTCTAGGGGGCCCGGCGTTAGAGCCAAATACTGGCCAGAATTAGAATCTCTGCCTCTGTGGCTATTCATAATGTCATTAACATAAAGGCAATTAAATGAGTTTTTAACCCTCAACCTCTTTTTGTTATTAATGAACATTGGACGTAAGGGAAGCGCAAGCGAGACCGTGGCGGTAATTATCTCCTCATCAGAGAGCTGAAACAGGCTTAAATAGGAAAGCAAAACAGATGATTATTGGAAGTGTTTGTAGCAGGGCGGGCTCTTGGGGTTGTGGCGAGGGGGGCTTCTTTAATTTAATCACATGACATGGAACCAGGAGGATTAATTAGATGGGCTCTTCCCCTCACTGGGCACAGTGGTGCCAGCCTGAAAAACTGGCATCCTAGGATGCAAATAGAGATCTCTTCTCAGTCAGATTGTCACAGTGATTATTATGAACGACGCAGACCTGTCTGCGCACCGCGGATATCCACTGAAAAATACACACTCCATCTGTGAGGAATTTTACACAGCACAAGGGAGCATGTGCTGTTTACTTACCGCTATATCAGCTTTTATCTGTTTATTAACCAGCAGTTAGCCAAGAAGATATCATGAATAATGACTTACATATGTTAAAACTTTGTAAATATTCTGTTGAGGAGGGGTCATGGATAATAATGTGGGTGCAATTCCATATTTCTATGAATTTGAAGGTAAAATAATTACGCAACTTTCACAATGAGGGATCAAACTGAACATGCACGTGACACGAATGATAAACTGTTTCTCCTTTAGCACCTTTGTGCGACACACAGGAGAAACTGCTTTATTTTTCTCAGCGATCCAGAACATTAATCATAGCCATTAGTGTGTTAGGGTGTGTGAGTGTACTGTGCATCGACGTGCAAGCGTATGTCCTTGAGTTCCGGTGCGCGAACGGGTCTGCCATATAAACAAGCAATGACAGAGTTACAGTTTATCAACAAAAACTGGATGCATTTTATCAAGTGGCGAATCGATCCGAGCTCAAAGACAAAGCACCGTGTTATCCTTACAGCTCTTCAGGCCACAGGGGTTTAACGCGAGAGCCAAGACACCACCAACAAGAAAACACTTGAGCTAAAACACAGCTCTCCCTCCTCCTCTTTCCTCGCTGTTTTCTCTCCCTTACCTCATGCTCCCCAGACAGTGTGCTTGGAGGTCACAGGTCATCATCACTGTGTTCTTGAGGTCTGCAAACAACTCATTACCGAGCCAGTGGTCTCATCGGGGCACAGGCTCTTGGGAAAATGATGTGGCGGTGTAGCATGCGGCTGCCCCGTTGAGTTTTTGGTCGGTCCTAAGGGAAGACCTCACTGTTTTTATGTGCCTCCCTCATGTTTAATCAATAATTAACTCATGTCAACCCGCAGTTTACACACATGCACATGCTAGGTGAATATAAAAAGGGGGGTTGAGGAAGTACAAGATGACAGCTTCAACCAGCTGATTTGTTTTTGGTAAGAAGAAAATAGCGAGAAATGCTAAAAAAGGATGTTTTTATTTATTTCTTATATATAAAATGGACTGTTTAAATACATTTTGAATAAACACTATGCCGGATTTTGAAACAAAACAAAATGAAATGCAGAACTGCGGATGTGGTTTCCAAATTGAAAACAAGTCCATGGTTGTGGAGAGTGTGATATTTCACAGTTCTATCAACTGCTAACTAAGCTGTCAAACGAGTAGAATCGGCTCTATCTTACCCGACAAACAATACACAAATGAGCTATGGGCAATTTGCTGTGATTATGCGTGCAAATGGGTAGACTTGTTTTTAATTTGCTTTCCTTCGACAGAGTGTTAAAAAAGATTATCCCCTCATGTCCGCACCTCACTCTTATAGCCAAGAGCATTATTTGCTATGTGACAACAGAGAAAAGAAACGTGTAACAAAAATTGTGAGAGAGAGAGAATAGGAGAGAAGAGAGAGAGAGCAAGAAAGAGATGTTAAGATGTTTGAAACAAATTTGTCAAAGAACAAAGGGAGAACGTCACAAGTATGTGCCTGCTATGAGGTTGTCCTACAGCCAAAAAGTGGTCTGCTGGAGTCCCCCTCTCAAACAGAGACCTGACAGAGGATAAATCTGTCTGGTCCAAGGTCAACCTGGAGTGAAAAGCCCCTCTGAACCTCGTGACCCCCGGTACATCCTGACATCTCTATTGCAGCCACAGGGACCCATTCTCACTTATACTCATACTATAGTGTGTATTTTTCTTAATACAGTTGCTCAGATTTGACTGGTTAATTTAACATGTTAATGACTATAGTCTATATGTTAGATAGTCTACATGTTAATGACTATATTTTATTATTACATTATAACTAATATGATTAAAAAAATCCATTGGTATTTAACCATTTGATTATGTACTTTTAATGTAACATAAAATATATTTAAAGTACTTGCATTTAAGTCAGGGGTCACCAATCCTGGTCCTGGAGGGCCGGTGTCCCTGCAGGGTTAAGCTCCATCTTGCCTCAACACACCTGCCTGGATGTTTCAAGTATACCTTGTAAGACCTTGATAAGCTTGTTCAGGTGTGTTTGATTAGGGTTGGAGCTAAAATCTGCTGGACACCGGCCCTCCAGGAACAAGTTTGGTGACCACTGCTTTAAGTGATTCCAATGTTAACTTTACTCCAAATGTAACCAAATCCCTCAGCTCTAACAAATAACCATGACCCAGCTTTCACTCCTAACAAAACCTTATATTACGACTTTATTTTACAGTTCTGCTCTGCTTGTATTTACTATATACTTGCAACTTGCAGTCATTGTTTAAACTTAGTAATAATGGTAACACTTTATTTTAAGGTCTCTTTAAGCATGTTACATGTACTTACTTTAGTAATTACACTTGATTATAATTTTCATGCAACTAACCACAAATAAACATTTTAACCCTAGCTATAAAGTAAGTACATGTAATTAAGAAATATTACTCAATAGTTAAATTAATTGTGACACTGTAAAAAGACAACTTCAAACCCCAAATCAGAAAAATTTGGGACAGTAACTAGTGAAAGTAGTGATTTCTAAATTTACTTTGACTTGTATTTCATTGTAGACAATGCAACAAATACTATTTATTGTCTTCCTCATGAATTATTAATTATTATTATCTTTGTTTGTTTGTTTAATTGCAAGAGTGAAGCACGAAAAAACTAAGGAAAAGCCGAAAAAAACGCAAAAGAAGCAAATGATTGTTTCAGCAACCTAAAACATGAACAAACTGCCATGTTTAACTGTTATCATCACCTTTTGGACTATTATGAACTCGGAAAGAAGGTTTTACTTTCTAACAAGAGGTTACATGTGCAGGTGAGTATTAAAGATAAGATACAGATGAGAGGTTTGCACTAACTGTGGCAATATGTTGTGCGTTGATTTTGAAGCCAAATAAGGACCTATTGTATGATCTGTCTAGTTTCTCTACCATAAGTACACTTTTGGCAAACGCAAGCCTGATAAATCTAACCCATATTGGACTGTACTGTACCACTCAGTGGAAACAGTCTATAATAGATGAATGACAATTCTTGAAGCAGTGCCACCTGAGGGACTGGAGATCACAGTAGTTCAGATTAGCATTGTGCCTTTGTTCTATACACACTGAAATTCCATCAAATTCTTTAAATCTTTTAATTATGTTATGCTCTGTTGAAGGTGAAATATCCAATTGTCTTCCTATCTTTCTTTAAGGGACATTGTTTTAAAACATTTCAATGATATACTCACGTATTGGTTGGCAACTAGCAAACATCAGCCCATCTTTGCTCCTAAAGGACTAGACCAGGGGTCACCAATCTCGGTCCTGGAGGGCCGGTGTCCCTGCAGGGTTTAGCTCCAGCTTGCCTCAACACACCTGCCTGGATGTTTCAAGTATACCTAGCAAGACCTTGATTAGCTTGTTCAAGTGTGTTTAAATAGGGTTGGAGCTAAAATCTGCTGGACATCGGCCCTCCAGGAACAAGTTTGGTGACCACTGGACTAGACCTTTATTTAGATGGATGGCCTTTTATGGCCTTCATTCCATCATATTTCATCCACAATTTAACAAAACACAACACAACAGCTTCGATTATGGCACTCTCTATCTTACAGTTGTTGATTAAGTTAAATGCTACATTTGATGTTGCTGTCGGTTGGCTAATCTCCTTGTATGATTCGTAGTGACACTTCAAATGTGGGCAGGAAAATGTGCTAGTGTGAAAATGATTTTTTAGGCCACTGGGTCCTTATGGCTTGTTCCGATAAACAAGTTTTTGATACCTGATTGGCATTTAATTTTAGAATTTGTGTGCTAGTAGGCAGTACGGTCACCTACTGTACTGTGTGTGACCAAAATCTAATTTTTGATTTGTGGGAGCACCCTCACTGGTCTGAGGTCTGTGGCTTAGATGTACGTAATTGACTGTCTATGTGTGATTAATGGTAAGGACTTAAACATGCACATCTTGGACGTTCTGACCCAGAAGTGAAAGGCAATTTTGGCTCAGAGGGTCATCTCAGGAGAAGCACTTATCTCTTACTTACACCTAACTCTACATTAGAAAGGAGAGGAAAGAGTTGAAAGGAAAAGAGCAGTAGACACGGGCACCAAGAGACAGTGACTGTGGGAGATTTCATTCAGCACAATGCCTTACCAACACACCAACCCTGAAGATATTTAAAGGCATTCCATTTATTATCCTTTCACTGGGCCTTCAATAGGGTCAAGTCTGTTAATTTTTTTTTTTTTTTTAAATAACATCAGTACTACTGTATAAGGAGCACAATATAATTAAATGAGTAGTTTATACTAAAAAAATAAGAAAACAAAACATATCCTTGATGTTACAAGCTTTTTAATGGCACATAAACATGAGATTGAGCTTTCTATCACAGAAAGTGTGTTAAAATACACTTATGATAAAAAAAATCTATTTTTGTAAGCTCTGTTTGGACAGAACTGTGTGTAGGTATGGTGTGCCTACTATTGGAGTGATATGAAGAGTTTAGATGCAAAAACCTCTAAATGCCGTTTGATATTTTTTCAGACTCTTGTGTGTAGGCTCAGAAATGTTACTTTGATGGGGACAAATAAGTTATTTTCATTGCCTTTAAAGTAAAATACTTGAACATAAATATAGGAGGCTAAGAAAAATGCTAATTTTAGCACAAAATTCCAGATGGCATTTAGAGGTTTTTGCATCTGAACGCTTTCAAACAAAGTTTTCTTCAAAGCTTGAATAGACTCCACCGCAAATACATCAAATAAACTTAATTGGTATTTTTGACTAGTCACATTATTTCAGCTTTATCCGTATCTCTATCACTGCTGGCTGTTTATATGACATAATGCACGAGAAGCAGACATGCACGTCGGAGCGGTGGGCAGAGAGAAGCAGCTCATTTGGATTTAAAGCCACAGGCCACAAAACAGTTACATTGTCCTCAGACACCAAAATGGGCAGATTCTACAATATATAATAAATAACCTGATGGGTATTTTGAGCTGAAACTTTACAGACACATTCTGGAGACACCAAAGTCTTATCTTACATCTTGTAAGATACGTTTTGAATGGTAATTGTGTACTGGTGTCAGCAAACAGCTGATACATCTATGTTCTCCATAATTACTGCATGCAAAAGATAATGTAATTGAATCAAGGTAACTCAAACACTTTCGAACAAAGCATGTCTAACATGTCTTCCTACCTTTATTTAATTCTCTCAAACCATTAAATGTAATAACATCATGCATTCTAGTAGCACGAGTGTCACACAATCACATCACGTGTCACACATTCACCATATAAGATGTGTATTTCACTCTGATGAATGCACTTCAAATAAAATTATTTTAATCAAAGACAAATTAATTTAAGTAAAATATTAAAATAACAAATTATTTATTAATTACAAGAACACTAGATATTTTAAATAATTGAAACACGTAAAGAAACAATCCTATTTTAGTAGAATACAAAATTAAGTATAAATAATAAATAATATCAAATAATAATAGTAAACTTATTTAATTTTTTCTTCTATTTAACATTTGGTGATGTCTTTTGACTAATCTAATAAATGTTATAAACGATTCAGACAAATCAATTAAATGTCACAAACTACTATGCACTGACATTTAAATGAATCAGGTTGCGCAGTGCAGTTGTAGATGTACAGTGCTCAGTATATAAGTACACCCCTCACAAATCTATCTTTTAAATTCATATTTTTAATAGGAAACTATACAATATTATATTTGTAGATTAGTCCGTACTCAAGGCAAATCTGGAGCTTATCTAACAAAATAACTTACGATAACTGTCTAAAAACTAGTACAGCCAAATGTATATGTTATAGAAAAATATTAAATACAAATTTTTAAAAAGAGGAAAAATCAAGAGAAGCAAAAAAGAAATAAAAGAAAAATTCAGTTGAATTTGTTTTGCAATATTTAGCTTGAATTTTTATTGTTTTTATCTTTCTTTTTTTTTTTGATGACCAAGATATTGTTTTAATAAATATACCTGTTTAATAAATCTGTTTTGTTTAAATGCACCAAATACATTGCATATATTCATTGAGAAATTGATAAAAAATATTATTTTTTAAAGTGTACTCAATTATGCTGAGCACTGTATGTACTTTGTAAAAATAAATTAAAATTAATTAAAACTTGCATGTAGAGTTCTAGAAATACTTCTGTAATTAATCTGTTAGACTGATTAACCAATCATTAAACTCACGCCATTAAATCTGTCTCTAGCCATTTGTGACAAGTGAATAGTGCGAAAATAATGTTCAGTTTTGGGAGAACTATTCCCTTTAAAGAATGTAAAACTGAAACAGGTTAAGATGTTATTATCAATGTTTGTCTTTAGGATATCTATACATTATGTGCTCCAAAACAGAGACAAAATTCACATTTAGAAGATATAAACATTCAAAGCTGCCTAAATGGATCAATGATTTCACCTTATACTTTAGTTTAGATTTTCAGACCAATCAAACTCTCAGTATCTGACATGTACAGTCCCCTTCAAGATGCTTCTCATTTGATGCACTTGGCTTAAAGGATATTGCCAGTTTTTTTTTTTCTTTTTCTTTTTTTTTTAGGGGAGGAGCTACTACAGTATATGTTCCAACCTGTCTCCATGTTTCAGTTTAGTATACGATAGAATAATGCACATTTCTAAGCACTTAATGGGATATTTAACCAACTGTTTTGCAATAAAGTATTAGTTCAGTGATTGCATAATCAGTTTAAACTTACTGTATTACATATATTAAAAAATATTCTAGAACTGAATGGATGTTACCATATCTATACTGACAAAAAAGTTCAAAGCAAAAAACATCTATATAGTTAACTTTTTAATGCGTTCTTCTAATTCTTATGCCATTCAACGAGATTAACAACTGTGCATGGGTACAGCTGTTGTTTTACTGGACAGAGAAGAGGAGACAGTCTCCACAGCAATCACATGTTCTCAGTGTGATCTACAAGCAGCCACCCTGTGCGAGAGAGTACGGCCTACATCAATCACTCTGCCACCAGAGCTGCCCACCAACCACTGGCCAGATTAATGACAAGAGTCTGCTTAACACCCTTAATGAAGGTTTTTAATCAACTCCCACCTCTTTTCCTCCAACCATTCTGACCAACAGCTTAAACCCAACCTGAACCAAGAAAAATGACCGCTGTTGCCAGTGCAGAACCTAATTTTACTAAGCTCAATGTGTTCTTGGATCAATATCTTTGTTGATTCTGAAACAATATTCCAATGAATTATTCCCATTTAAAAAACTACACAAAAACAAAACAATTGTTGGCATAATTTACTTATGACATACAATCTCACTCATTATTTGCAGAGATGGCAAAAGTACACAGATCCTTTACTCAAGTAGATATACAGGTATACATGTTTAAAAAAAAAAAAAAAAAAACTGAAGTACTGATTACATTTTTGTACTCGAGTAAAAGTAAACAAATATGACCTGAAACATGTACTAAAAAAAGTAAAAAAGTACCCATTACTACTACATCTTTTAGTTTCACTAGGAAGGTAACTATCCAGTTTCGCCCACAGTTCAAAGACGCACGATTACCTGGAGATTATTAATCGTTTGCGCCCATCCGGGAGTCTCTGTACATTTGCGGGAGACTCCCGAAACTTACGGGAGACTTGGGATGTCTGGAATGACCTCCCGCCCTACTCATAATTTTCTCTTCATATAGCCGTATGCCTATTATATATTCATAAAATACTGTGATATAGCGGGGCTCGGATCTTATCGATTTCTCGCTACAATCAACCCGCTCCAAAGTTTGTTGTAATCGGGCCGAGACCACCTCATTCAGGGGACCTCGGGCCGATTGTTTTGGCGCAGATCCGAGTGCGATTGCTGGATTTACATATGCAAAACTAACCGCGCTAACTCTGCAAACAAGACAGGTTCCGAAAGAAAAGTCTAGGTGTGAAAGCACCCTTACATATCACACTGAATTCTGTTCAAAATGTTTTTTTTTTTTTTTTTTGCATAAATAAATACTTATCGTATTTGACTGCAACCTTTTTTGTTTGTTTGTTTTGCATTAGGCTAAAGCTGCTGTTGTCTTCTAAGAGCAGCTCACATACATAACCTGTATTTAAAGTGTTTATTTTTTCAGGGCACTGTGGATATTTTATTTAATGGATAAACATTAATTCTGTTAATACACATATTCTATGCTAAAAGCAACATACAAAGGCGTGACTACAACCTACAAAACATGTGCAAGATCTTTTTTTCATGCGATAAATTCATAATCTTTTGTATTATATTTTTTTCATGAATTATTTAGTATAATATACAGTATAGTTACTTTTGTTATTGTAAAATATTTGTAAAAACAAAATAAAAATATTAATTGATGACAACAGTATAGGCCTATATGTAAAATCATATAGTCAATAAAAAACTGTAAAACAGCATACATGATGTACTGTGAAATGCGAACTCATCAGAAATAAATTGCAACGTGTGAAGTTTTTATAAAATATTTGATTGTTTTAGCTTTTTTTTCACATGGTATTAGATTAGAATACCAGAGAAAGCTTAGACTAGCCTAAATAACGTACATGATAATTAAAAAGAAGCACACTGCAGGATGCAGGCATGCAATGATGAAAAATAGATTGATTAGCTTGATAAGGTGCTCAAATTGCGCAATGACAAGAAAATAATATAGATCGCGCCACAAAACACATGAAAGTGAAAGTAACAAGCCTGGTTTAAAAATGTAACGGTGCATTTACATGGGGCTTCAGTGTCAATGCTTGACAGAGGGCGTGTCTGAAGTTGGGGCTGACGCGATAGTCATAGCAGCGTTAGCCATTGAAATTATTCAGTAATCGCCTACTGTCTGAGGTGGTGTATTAGCATATAGTAATCTGATTGGCTGGCGCTTCCGTCAGCACTTTAAAAGTTGAGAAATTCCTAACTTCTGCAGTGAGCAACATTACTGAAGCGGTGCTGACGAATCCACAATGCAGTTCGGCAACGACTGATGTCACCCATTCAAAGTGAAAGGGAAGTGTTGACGCTGATGCCTAGTATGAATGGAACATAAGGAGTAGAAAGTAAAAAATCTGTCACAAAATATATAGTGAAGTACTGATACCAGAAAAAAAAAACTTATGTGACAAAGTATTTCCCATCTCGGGTTATTTAAATTGTAATATACTTTATTTTAGGCAAATTAAACCCAAGAGCAAAAATAATTTTTAACCAATGAATGCCCAGCCATATATTTACTATTATAACTATTTATTTTAATAATTTATTTTAATGATTTTCAAAATTAACAACACATTTAAAAATGCTTACTGATCTCAGAACTAGCAGTTATGACTGAGTAAAACAACAAACATCAATGTTGTTAAAGAATACCAAGACCCAAACCATAAGTGCTAACCTAAATATGAAGTCATGCGAAATCTCAAAAAAGTATCCGAAACTTTGTTTTATCTTCAAACTAATAATAAAACACCTCAGATTACTTTAATAGTCAACATTTTATCCTCTTAATGCATTCCTAGCAAAGCATGCTGGGAACTAAATGCCCACTACCCAGGTAGTTTCACCAACACAATTTTATCATGTTGTACAAAACATAAAAAGATTAAGTTAACTTATTTATTTATTTATTTATTTATTTTTGTGGTCTAAACATAAAACAAATTAATTTTCCATGGTCATATCACCCTGCAGCCTAAGACCGGTTACTCACTGAAGCTAAGCAGGGCTGAGCCTGGTCATTATCTAGATGGGCCAGCACATTGGAAAACTAGGTTGCTGTTGGAAGTGGTGTTAGTAAGGCCAACAGGGGGCGCTCAGCCTATGGTCTGTGTGAGTTCTAATGCCCCAGTAAAAGTGAAGGGAACACCATATTGTAAGATGGCGCCATCTTTTGGATAAGAAGTTAAACCGAGGTCCTGACAAAAAAATTTCCATGGCATTTCTCGTAAAAAGTAGGGGTATAACCTCGGTGTCCTGGCCAAATTCCCTCCATAGGCCTGAGCATGGCCTCCCAATTATCCCCATCCACCGAACTGGCTCTATCACTGTCACTCCACTCCACCTACAGCTGGTGAGTGGTAAGCACACTGGCGCTATTGTTCTGTGGCTGCTGTCACATCATCCAAGTGGACGCTGCACACTGGTGGTGGTGTGGAGAGATTCCCCCTGCCCTCAAGATTGTGAATCACTTTGGGTGTATGGCCATACACAATAAATGTGCTATATAAATACACACATTACATTTCGAAAATGTCAAGAATTGTGTTGTTATAGTTTATTTGGAGCAAGTAGTTTAAAAAAAAAAACAGTAAAAATGGCTCCTTTAGTCTATAGATTTAAAGGACACAGCTACAGTTTATGTCAAATGTAGACTTACAATCAGGCTTAGGTGCCTCAAGATTGTTGTTATTCACCTACTGTATCATTTAGGTTTAGAGGTATAGTTATTAAGCTTAGATTACATTTTTCAGAAATGAGTACTGTTGCATACCAGGAGAATAATCAACATATGTTAACCCAGGAACTAATTGCAAAATCATGACATGCACTGCCAGTCACAGCAATCGCTCTTTCATTCAGCCGTGAAGTCTGTTTGAGTTGCCAAGTATCACCAGAATGAAAGAAAACATACTTACAGTCAGGTCAATGAACAAGACAGGTCAGTATAAAGAAAAATGGGCTAATTTGAATTAGCAGCCACATTCTTGCCTGCACAGAAAGTCAACAGTTCTCCACTGTGATATAAAAGCCCTCAGCAAAACTTCATAGTCTGAAGACTGATGATATCATGGGGACAAGAAAGGAGTTCCTGTCTTCAGAAGGATGGTGACTGTCTCAGGGCGTCCTTGGCCTATGCTTGAAGGTTCTTACTAGAGCAGGGTTGTAATGTAGCATGACCTACCAAGCCCACCCACAAGCACTGCCTGTCTTGAAGAGCCTGGCCAGACCCCCACACAAGCAGACAGTGCCCTGTTTGAGCCCAAGGGCAGTGCGCATTAATGCAGTACTAATTAGCCAAAGCAGTAGCCATCCAATTATACATGCTTCAATCAAATCTCAGAGGTCAAAAGGCATTCACGGCTCTGTCCACTTCAAGCCCAAATAGAATTAAAGTGACAATACACACAAAAAATAATAAAAGCCGGCTTTCATACTTCAAATGCTTTTAAAAATGTTATTTGAATATATTTGAATGAGTTTATATTTAGAAGCAGGAACGCTCTGAATTTTAGAGTTGGAAGGGACTGTGGCTCTACTATTGGAGAAAGCATTATGGTTAAGTGTGCTTTTCATAATCGAGCACATTACAGTCTTCACATCTATTGACTTTCTGTCAGATTAGTACAACAGTGAGTCAATGTTCACAGATGCCATGGAACTGAATCAATAGATATCAAAATAAATATTTACATTTATATTTATTTCATACATGTATATGTATTTCCACTGATTCATTCAAAATGACTCTTCATAACTGGTTTCTTGGATTATTGATTTACTTGATTCCTTATTTTTTAAGCTTTTTTATGCTATGCTTCAATGAAGATGCACAACGAATCTGCTTTGAATTATTTTGGAACTAAATTTAAGGGATGCAGCTAGTGATACACACATGGACAATTTTACATGGTTGCGACTGGTTGGCACTGCAACTCACAGCAAAAAGGTTGCTGGTTCGAGTCCTAGCTGGACCAGGAGGCATTTCTGCATGGAGTTTGCATGTTCTCCCTGTGTCTACATGGGTTTCCTCCAGGTGCTCCAGTTTCCCTGACAGTCCAAAGACATGCAGTTTAGGTGAATTGGATGAACTGAATTGAGTACTTAGATCTTTTTTACTTATTTCAAGTATAAATATCTAAAAACTTTTAAATCATGAAGCATTTTCTAGACAAGCATTAAATATTGTCTTGTTTAATGAAATAATAAGTCAAAATAAAGTAGGTTTTACCATAAAACAAGCAAAATAATCTGCCAGTGGGGTTAGGAAAATAATCTTATATAAAAAGGAAAAAACAAGATTATTTAGCTTACCCCACTGGCAGATTATTTAGCTTGTTTTCAGGAAAACTCACTTAATTTTAATTCATTATTTTTGAAAACAAGGCAAAATGTTTAACTTGTCTAGAAAATGCTTCTTGATTTAAGTGTTTTTAGATATTTGGCCTAGAAACAAGACAAAAACTCTTAGTAAGAAAAGCTTTTTTGCAGTGCTGGGGGTTCACAAGTTAGTGTACTTTCAGTGCTGGGTTGTGGTTGGAATAAAACCAACCCAGGCTAGTTGGAACTCACACTGCTTTTGGGGGGTTTTATTTTACCTGGTTTCTGAAACTGTCCTCTGCCAGACTCAAATCACAGTCTACTTTGCTCTGCCTTTCTAGTTTGTTGCTTTTCATGGTGAGCTACAAAGCAAACCAGTCACAACAACAAATCCTTCCATATGGAGGTAATCGGTCAGTCGTACCGCCCTGTAGCATTTGTTTTACACAAAAAATGCAACCACATGTACCTACGAGCAAACATTTCTCAGATCTCAAAAATGTACACCAAGGCACATTTTCCCAATCAGCCTGTGTTGCAAAAACATGTGGCAGAATGTGGCAGGGTCTATGTTGAAGGAAAATGAGTGTGTGAGTGAGTGTAGCACAAAATATAAATAACAAAAACTCAAAGACAATACATACTGTTGTGTGAAAAAGTGTTTGCCCTTAACAGATTTCTAATTTATTGTATCTTTGTCACACTTGAATGATTTAGATCAAATAGTCAAATATAACACAGGTAAACACTTCATGCAGTGTTTACCCCTAAACCTAATAATTGTATCTAATAAACATTAAATCTGCCTTGTAGACTTAAAAAGGCCACACTCCTGCTACAAAAGCTGTCCCAAAAACCATAACAATTCCTCCTACCTTTAGCTGACATCTTTACACGTGCTGTGTTCAGTCTTTCACAGTTTCTGGCCTTCATCTAGACAACTTGCTGCTGATGAGTTTTAGTCTGTAAAATAATGTTTGTCAAAAAATTAAAGGTGCTGTATAGTTTTTGACTCTTCTAAAGAATAAAAATACAATAACACGTTTGCAGATATTTAAGAAACATGCTAAATGAAAATTCTTGTTTATCTGAAAAACAATGCTAAGGTCAGATATTCTGCTTCGAAAATGCGAGTTACGAGTCTTTGTTTTGTTTCTTTTAACCCACACACTGTCAGTTTGACCAGTTATCAGGGATGTCCAGATCCGAGTTGACATCAGAATTATTATCCCCTTTGAATTATTTCAACATTTTTTTAAAGTATTTCCCAAATGATGTTTAACACAGCAAGGCCTTTTTTACAGTATGTTTGATAATATTTTTTTTTTTCTTCTGGAGAAAGTTTTATTTGTTTTATTTCGGCTAGAATAAAAGCAGTTTTTAATTTTTTTTAAACACCATTTTACGGTCAACATTATAAGCTAAAAAATTATTTATAAAATAAATTTTTCAATAATCTACAGAACAAACCACAGTTTTACAATAATTTACTCTAACCTGTCTAATTAACCTAGTTAAGCCTTTAAATGTCACTTTAAGCTGTTCAGAAGTGTCTTGAAAAATATCTAGTCAAATATTATTTACTGTCATCATGGCAAAGATAAAATAAATCAGTTATTAGAAATGAGTTTTTAAAACTATTTTGTTTAGAAATGTATTGAAAAAATCTCCTCTCCGTTAAACAGAAATTGGGTCAAAAAATAAACAGGAGGCTAATAATTCTGACTTCAACTCTCTCTCTCTCTCTCTCTCTCTCTCTCTCTCTCTCTCTCTCTCTCTCTCTCTCTCTCTCTCTCTCTATATATATATATATATATATATATATATATATATATATATATATATATATATATATATATATATATATATATATATGTGTATAAAGTTGAAGTCAGAATTATTAGCCTCCTGTTTATTTTTTGCCCCAATTTCTGTTGTGGTGGCACAAAGTCACACAGAAACAGCAATGCGTGCATGGCATCTCTTGGTTATGCTATTGGTTAAATGCTGGCAAGTAGATCACGGAAGCAGCTTGAAGCGGAAAGCGCTAGTATGTCTGCAGTCTGGAGATATTATAAAGTTGATGACAACAACATTGCCATAGCAAACTGTGAGATATGTAAACTTGCATGCCGGGTATTTTAAGTTAATTTTAATTTAAGTTTATTACTTGACTGTTCAAGCTACCTCAAAGAAGTGCTCTGTTTGTTACCAGAGTTGTTGAATCTTAAAATAAGGTGAATTAAATAAAAAAATAAGGACCTTCCTGGATCTGTTTCTACGCTTTTCTGTATTCCCTTTTTATTTATTAATAAGTATCGGATCGGGTTTTGATATCGTTAGATACTCAAAATCAAATGACTCTGACTCAGACTCGAGGGCATAAAAACCTGATTGTGACCTTATCAATTATATTTCAGCACCCCAGGTTGCCTTGGTGTGAATCATTTTATCAGAAAAGCTCTTAGAGTATGTGTCTGAGACTGAAATGCGACCTCCGGTGGACTCTGAAAAGTGAGACGCAGATCCAGGGTTCCAGTTCCACATTGATGGTTATTAATTAGCAAACAAAATAAATATTATGAACTTAAAATTTAGGTGGGTTACATTGTAACCCCGTATCTCAACAACACACTATGTGGAAAAAATTAGCAGTGATGAGCAGTTTGGCAGTTTGCACCAGACGCAAAACCACATAAATTTAAATACAGTCATTCAGTCACAGAATATATGTGCACTTACTGCAGTTTACAATAATTAAGACATATTAAACCTCTTTAACATTATTAAATGCACATGCTGAATCACTCAAATGTGTTTAGATCTAAAGTTAAATTTAAAGGGCACCTATAATGAAAATCATCTTTTTAAGCTGTTTGGACAGAACTGTGTAGGTGTAGAGTTACCACAGTCATATTGGGGCGATATAAACACAACAAGTCTCTTTTTTTTTAATGTCCTGACATTAAAATAGCATCCAAATCCCTCCCATTTTGAGGCCGACCGCAACTTTGCGTAGGAGTGCGGTTTCCCCGCCCAACGAATTGATTGACAGCTGCATATTAACATGTCTCCGTAGTAACACGTATAATCATATCAACAAGACAGGACATGCGCAAAGCAAACAGGAATAAAAGATCTGTTCAGTTTGCTACGATTATCAATTATCATCAAATGTGATCAAGAGTTTTACAAACTTTAAATGTTTTAAAACAGTGCACATTTGTAATGAATTGCAGCGATTTACTTCAGTTTTACTTCATCACCACAGCCGCGTGTCAATAACAATTATAACAATATAAAAGAAGATGCTTTAATCCCAGTTTGTGGACATTAAATATGATTAATTTATTATTTAACACAACAGATATCCAAACAGCAGTGGATATTAATGTGTATGACTTTGTGTATTCAAAAACAGTGCAAAGCTAAATGCGCAGCGCTGTGTGTGTGTGGATCTGCGTGCGTGCGTGTGTGTGTGTGAACTTTGAAATGACATTGTGTGTGACTCTTAGTTGCAGCTCCAACATATGCATCCTATAAACAATAGTAAAGTTCTTACTGTGGTATTTCTCACAAACGTCTGCTTCCTTCATGTCTGTCTGTTGCCTGTTGCCTGTTGCATGTCACAAATATTTTTTGTTTATTTAGCGCAAAGATTTGTTTCAAAACTATTTCAATTCAAACAAATAAATGAACAGAAACGCACCATTCACACGGGGCTTCAGCGTCAACGCTTGACTGAGGGCGTGCCTGAAGTTGGGGCTGATGCGATCGTCATAGCAGCGTCAGCCAATGAAATTAGTCAGCAATAGGCCACTGTCTGAGCTGGTGTATTTGCATACAGCGATCTGATTGGCTGATGCTTCCACATCGGATCCACAATGCAGTTCAGCAACGCCTGACGTCACCCATTCAAAGTGAATAAAATGGTCGTGCCCAACTGAGTCTGGTTCTCAAGGTTTTTTTTCTTCACTCCCATCAGGTGAAGTTTTTTTTCCCTCTCCGCTGTCGCCACTGCCTCGCATGGTTCAGGATTGGTAGAGCTACGCATCGATGAATTTGCTCTTCAGTGTTTGAACTCTCAGTAATGATTAAATCACACTGAACTGAGCTAAACTGAACTGAACTGAACTTAAACACTAAAACCTGAACCACACTGTTCCAGTTACTATGACCATTTATGTGAAGCTGCTTTGACACAATCTACATTGTAAAAGCGCTATACAAATAAAGCTAAATTGAATTGAATTGAATTCAAAGTGAATGGGAAGCGTTGAAGCTGACGCTCCTTGTGAATGGGGAGTGTGGTCAAAAAACTGAGTTATATCCAAATACACGTGCTATTGCCCATATGGTCCTAAACCTGGCAAGTGGGAAAATCTAAGCATGTTTTTAATAAAACAAATATAAATATGCATATAATAAATACGACTACTAATAACAACATTATACAAAAGCAAATTGTCATGAATAAAGTAAAAAAGCCCCCCGAGATGAAGTAGGCAAGAAAGCAGTAGTTTTTATGTTTTTGTAGAAAATAATAATTTTTATAATATAATAAAGAAATTTGCGTAATTCTGTTTAAGCGGGGCTCACAACTAACGGGTTCTGCGCTGGACTTTAAACCTGATCTCAGCTGGTCTACTGTGAAATCTATTTTAGTTCCTCAAAATAGCAATGCGCCAACAATGCGCCTTAACAAACCTCCTTTCTTAGACCAGAAAGCTTATGGGCGCACATATGAGCGCAAATGCATTTGCTATTTAAACAGCGTGGTGCAAAACGTCAAAATGTTGCGTGTATGATAGGGCCTATAATAAATAATCTGATGGGTGTTTTGAGCTGAAACTTTAGACACATTCTGGAGACACAAAAGACTTATATTAAATCTGGAAAAAGGAGTAAACTAGGTGCCCTTTAAAACGGTTTATTTTTAAGATCTGAGGTAAATTATCTGCTGCTGCTTTCAGTATTATGGCAATAAATGTCATGTAAATTGACATTCAAACTCACATGATTAGCATTTAACACTAAATAAAGCACATGATGTGTACCTGAGGTGATAATTGTCAGTTATCTGTTGTTCAACTGCAAGAAATAGAAGCCGTCTGTAAATTATAAATTTCAGGTGTTAGCTAAGACAAAAACTCCTTTTAATATGAAAAATATTCCTTCTGTCGAGTGCTGTTGCTTTTATTTAGAACACAACTCAAATCTGCCTTCAGACTCGATAGTTAGGCACACTTCTGTTGATCTCATAATATGTTTTGAAGATTGAAATGCCAGATTAACACCAATTACAGGAAGATGTGAAATTGCTTTCTAATTTTGATCAGGCTTCTGCTTCAAACTTCTTTTTTTTTTTTTTTTTGTGCTATTATTAAATATGCTTAACAAGTAAATTCATGTTAAAAATGTATATAGACAAAGGTTATTATAGTTAACGAAAACTAATGAGAAATAATTGTCGTTAACTGAAATAAAAATCAAAACGACTAACTGAAACTGTATTGTGTACATACAAAACTACCTGAAACTAACTAAAATAGAGCAAAAATCTTCTTTGTTTTTATATTTGTAAATGTATTTAATACATTATTTTACTGTAAGCCTTTTAGAAGTAAATCTAAGTCGCGCTGCAGATGTTTGACCAGTACGGCACCTCAGAGTCTGTAATCCAGTTGCTATTGGCCAGATAGAGCCGGTTCTCTTCCAGTCATCCTCGCTGTTGCTCCCACAACAAAAACGATGAGGGGACATGATAGCAGCACGGTGACAGCATTAAATACAGACACTTAAAACTATTACTTTAACTCATTTGTGCCAAAAATGGGTTTTAATTCTGTATCGCAATCGTGAACTAATCTTTTTAACCGGATCTTTTAAGTGTACCGGTTGAACGAGTTCACCAAAACAAACTGAATCATTCGAAACGATTTGCGTCTTCAGTAAGCACTTATCCACAAACTACTTAACAAGCCTAATACCCCCCTCTGACTAATATAAATACATACTCTCATTCAGTTATTAGAACAGTAACGTTACACTGACTAAGATCAAATTGGAGAAGCTGTGAACCGATAGTATCTACTGTGCAAGCGTGATTCAGTGAGCCAAACACAAACAGAAAATGACAGTATGCTGTTACTGAACTAAACTTAAACTTTTGGTAGATGATAATATTCATGTATCCTCTGATTACAGGTTCCCCTTCGGTTGGGGAACTCCAGTGCTATAGGAGGATTTGATCTAGAAAATCCACGTATGGGAGGATTCGGTTCAGAAGCCGCTTATCTGAAAGAGTATTGAACGGGCCAATGAAAGCAATGAACGGGCCAATGAAAGCAAACGCCCTCCTTTTCGCTTCAGAGACTTTCTGATCGAGTCGATGAGGGTTCCTCCTGTTGTGATCCAGCGATACCGAGCGAACGAGAGCATTCTCCCGGTCCAGAGTGTGTACAACACAGCGGCAGACGGTCGAGCTGGGTTTTCTCCCTCGCCTGGCGTTCTTTGGGTCCGGTCCTCTAGAGCAGTGCGTATAAAGTTGCAACTTCACAAAGAGAGCAACACAGTCGTGCAGCACGTCCTTTTCAGGATGGCGCTCCGACTGTGCGTTTCTGGATGCTGTGGTTTTCTGTCCTCGGATGATGGGCACGGGCACTGTGTTACATGCTCCAGCATGTTAATGCGCTGCTCGCGGGCAGTTCATGTCTTCATTACGATGCCATGACTGTTGCGCAGTAAAGATTGCGGCTAGCCTTTGCAAAAGGGCAAACCACCCCAGTTGTCCCTTGCTCTGCAGCGGGCACTCGGGCAGATCTGAGGGTTTCAGCGAGAGATAATCCATCGCCCACGGGCCCGCAGACCTCTCGCTCCTCCAAGCACTCCATTTAAGCTTCGAGCGGGGGAAGCGATCAGTCTAACAGATGGTAGCCCTTACGCTCGATGACACCGGAGACCAGACGTCCACCGTGGCATCGGAGGGTGGGCTTTCATTGTCCGATGTTGATCCAGACCTGCTTGCCTCCTTCAGGCAGGTGAGCGATGCCAAACGGATCCGGAAACGGACATGTTAGCTGTGCTTTCCCAGGCTGCTTCGGCCGTGGGTTGGAGATGGTTTATCCCCCAGCTCCGCGGCCGGACTGACTAGAGGGGCGTTCCCTTCTTCCAGAAGGTGCACAGTAGGCTCACGCGGACTTGAAGGGCACTTTTTTCTGCTTGTGCTGCGTGTCCCTCCACCCTCACCACTCTTGATGGTAAGGCAGCCAGGGGGTATGTGGCGATTCCTCAGGTTGAGTGCGCGATGGCGGTCAATCCGCGCAGCGCCTCTTCTTGGTGGGGTCCGCCTTGTCTCCCATCCAAAGCCTGTAAGTTATCTGCTAGGTTAAGTTAAGAGCTTACAAGGCTACGGGCCAGGCTGCTTCCGCCTTGCATGCGATAGCCACCTACCAGCGCTACCAAGCGCAGGCGCTGGCCAAGCTGCATGAGGTTGGGTCCAACCCAGGCTTATGAGCTTCACACCACAGCCGACTAAGTTCTTGAGACTACTAAGTCCGCTGCATGTGCGTTGGGGAGGACGATGTCCACACTAGTGGTCCAGGAGCACCACCCCTGACTAAAACTTGGCTGATATGCGCGAAGTTGACAAAGTCCGCTTTCTTGACTTCCCCCATATCCCAAGCTGGCCTGTTCGGCGAAACCGTCTGCGAATTCACCCAGGAATTCGGGGCGGTGAGAGAGCAGTCTAATGGGTGATGTCACCTTCGGCGGGACCGTAAGTCCGCTCCGCCCGCCGTACCATCCATATCTGCTCGTCTCTGGGACAGGTCATCTGGAGAAGAGGAAACTTGCTCTTACCCCGCTGGAGGGCAGGGCCCCATTTCCAACGGCACTTTTTACTGCCATGAAATGAAAGGGCACTTTTCCACTTCCCTGGATGTGACAGCCCGAAATCTGCCACAGACACTGTGCTCTCTAGCTCGCAGGTTTGGTGCGCTCTGCCAGTGGCTCACGAGAGCTGGGGGGACGGTTTCCTTCCCCCAGCCCTCGAGCCCCCATTCTGGAGTCAGGGTGCGGTGCCACAGTGAATCGCTCTCCTCCAGCCATTCCGCGGGACCCTTGCGCTTCCCGGATCAGCACACCCACTCTGCGCTGCCCCACCACTGGTACGTCAGCGGTTGTAGCCATGACACCATTAGTGAGGGCTCTGCCTGCCTGGTTAGCGCGGGCCAGTCTCTCATGGTGGCTCATACGCAATATCAGACTCGGCTACGCTATTCAGTTCGCAAAACGGCCCCCCCAAGTTTACGGGCGTGTATTTCACCAGGGTCAACCCCCTGTCCGACCCTGTCTTGCGAGAGGAGATTGCTGCCCTCCTGGCGAAGGGTGAAATCGAGCCGGTCCCTCCAGCAGAGATGAGGGCGAATCCTAGATCTGTACGTTTTGAACCGCTGTCTTCACAAGCTGCCGTTCAGAATGCTTACGCAGAAGCGCATCCTCCGATGCGTTCGTTCTCGGGATTGTTTTGCTGCCATAGACCTGCAGGACGCGTATTTTCATGTCTCCATTCTTCCACGCCACCGCCAGTTTCTGCGGTTTGCGTTCAAAGGTCGAGCGTGGCAATACAAGATCTTCCCCTTCGGGCTCTCTCTGTCTCCGCAGGTCTTCACCAAACTCGCGGAGGGTGCCTTAGCGCCCCTTCGGCTCGCGGGCATCCGCATACTCAATTATCTCGACGACTGGCTGATTTTAGCAAACTCGCGGGAGCAATTGACTATGCACAGAGACAAGGTGCTCCGGCACCTTTGCCTGTTGGGGTTGCAGGTCAACCGAGAAAAGAGCAAACTCGCCCCTGTGCAGAGGATTTCTTTTCTCGGGATGGAGCTGGACTCGGTCACCATTGTAGCGCGCCTCTCCGGAGAGCGCGCTTGCCTGTTGCTGAACTGTCTGATGGAGCTCGACAGCAAAATAGTGGTCCCACTGAAATACTTTTAGAGGCTCCTGGGGCATATGGCATCCGCTGTGGCTGTCACGCTGCTCAAATTGCTCCATATGAGATCACTTCAGCACTGGCTTCTAGATCGAGTCCCAAGACGCGCATGGCATGCGGGCGCACACCGAGTCTCTGTTACTGCGCTGTGTCGCCGCACCCTCAGCCCTTGGAACGACCCCTCGTTCCTGCAGCCCGGTGTGCCTCTGGGACACACGTCCAGTCATGTTGTTGTTCAACAGATGCTTCCAACACGGGCTGGAGAGCCATGTGTCACGGGCAAGCAGCTGCGGGCATATGGAAAGGTGCCCAGCTGCATTGGTATATCAATCGCCTAGAGCTGTTGGCAGTGTTCCTCGCTCTCTACCGCTTTTTTCTGGTGTTGGAGCAGCAACACGTGCTGGTCAGGATGGACAGTATGGCGGCGGCAGCATATATCAACCGCATGGGGGGTACGTGCTCTCGCCGCATGTCTCAGCTCGCCCGCCGTCTGCTCTTCTAGAGTCATCCGCGGCTGAAATCGCTGCGCGCCATTCACATTCTAGGTATGCTCAACCGTGCAGCCGATGCGCTCTCACGACAGCAAATTCATTCTGTAGAATGGAGACTCCACCCCGAGTCTGTCCAGCTGATATGGGCGCGATTCGGGGAGGCCCAGATCATTCTGTTTGCTTCCCCCAAGAACGCTCATTGCCAGTTGTTCTTTTCCCTGACCGAGGACACTCTCGGCACGGATGCACTGGCCCACAGCTGGCCTCAGGGCACACGCAAGTATGCGTTTCCCCCAGTGAGCCTGCTCGCACAGCTATTGCGCAAGGTCAGGGAGGACGAGGAGCAGGTTCTGCTAGTTGTGCCCCTCTGGCCCAACCAGACCTCGATATCAGAGCTCTCCCTCCTTGCGACGGCCCTCCCCTGGCAGATCCCTTTGAGAGAGGACCTACTCTCTCAGAGACAGGGCACCATCTGGCACCCTCGCCTTGATCTCTGGAGCCTCCACGTGTGGTCCCTAGACGTGAGGAAGACTTAGGTAGCCTACCGTCTGCGGTAGTTGATACCATCAATCAGGCTAGAGCCCCCTCCACGAGGCGCGCCTACGCCCTGAAGTGGAGTCTATTCACTGAATGGTATGTCTCTCGTAAAGAAAACCCCCGAACTTGCCAGATCAGTGTTGTGCTCTCTTTCCTTCAAGAGAAGTTGGAGAGCAGGCTGTCACCCTCCACTCTCAAGGTTTATGTGGCTGCCATCTCCGCTTATCATGACGCGGTAGCTGGCGGCACCGTGGGAAAGCGCAACCTCATCATCCGGTTCCTCAGAGGCGTTAGGCGAATTAATCCAACTCGCCCCCCTCTCATGCCCTCTTGGAATCTCCCCCTCGTTCTCACGAGCTTGCGTACAGATCCCTTTGAGCCACTCGAATCAGCATCCTTAAGATTTCTGTCCCTGAAGACAGCTCTGCTGGTCGCATTGGCCTTCATTAAGAGGGTCGGGGATCTGGAGGCATTTTCAGTCAGTGACTCGTGCCTGGAATTCGGGCCGGATTTTTCTCACGTTATCCTGAGACCCCACCCGGGTTATGTGCCCAAGGTTCCTACCACTCCCTTTAGAGACCAGGTAGTAACCCTGCAAGCGCTGCCCCCGGAGGAGGCAGACCCAGCCCTTTCCTTACTCTGTCCAGTTTGAGCTCTGCGCATCTATGTGGACCGTACCCAGTACTTTAGATCATCTGAGCAGCTCTTTGTCTGTTATGGCGGTCGGCAGCAGGGAAGTGCCGTGACCAAACAAAGATTATCCCACTGGATTGTGGAGGCCATTCCATGTGCTTTTTTGAGCAGACGTGAGCCATGTCCCCCGGGTTGTAACACGCTTGCGGTGCCTTTTTTCCCTAACACGGAGAGATGTGCACCTTCCTGTCTGTCAGTAAAGTTCCCCGTTTGGTGAGCCCTGCAGATTCCTCTGTAGCCCCCAGCTCTGACTCAGCGGAGGAGTCACTTGCTGGCCCACTACGTTAGATCTGCCCGCTGGTCAGCCCGCAATTTGGGTATAGGTGCCGGCTATGTGCGATCCCCACTGGCGATCCCATATGCCTTTTCCGCCACGGTTCAGTCCCCCCTCTCGGGTGGACCCGTGCTTTCCCTATCCGCTAACCACCTTCTTATGCGCACTCCCCCTTCTTAGGGCTAGTCCATATGTAATTACCATTTTTTCTCCCCCATTGGGTGCGGATGGTCTCCCAGGATTGCACGCTTCCCAACGTACTGTCGTATTTCCTAGAATTATCTAGACGCTAGCGACTCCCAAAAAAAATATACCTATTACGTAAAGCTTCCTTTGAAGTATGTATAAGTTAGGGCCAAGGGCATGTTGGAGGACCGCGCTTTCCATGATTTGGGAACGTCCCGCTTGCTTGACTGCCCTCTCATTGGAGGCGTTGGTAAGGTGCAGTCATTATGGCGTTTTCCATAGTCTCCCATATGTGGATTTTCTAGATCAAATCCACCTATAGCACTGGAGTTCCCCAACCGAAGGGAAACGTTCAAGGTTACAGAAGTAACCCTTCGTTCCCCGAGGAGGGGAACAGAAGTGCTATATTCCATCGGCGTAATGACTGTCCCTTAGCTGTTTAAAAGTCTCTTCAGCTTAAAAGGATGGCGTTTGCTCGCACCAGGTGTGCTTATATGTTGGGATAATTGGCAATGAGGCACACCTGCGCAAGCTTACGCTGCCAATTCATTGCTTTCTTTGGCCCGTTCAATACTCTTTCAGACAAGCGGCTTCTGAACCGAATCCTCCCATACGTGGATTTTCTAGATCAAATCCACCTATAGCACTTCCGTTCCCCTCCTCGGGGAACGAAGGGTTACTTCTGTAACCTCAAACGTTTCAAAAAATTTATGACTGAGTTTTTATCATACAATATTTATTCTGTTGACTTTAAATCTTGCACCTAACAAATATCCTTATTTAGAAAAAAAAAAAAAACTTAAGCTAATACTGAAACTAATAAAAACTAAACTAAATCTAAGTCATTTCCAAATATAGAAACTACTAAAAACTAGTATCTACCTCTAAAAACGAATTAAAGCAACTGAATTTCCAAAACTATCATAACCTTGATATAGACTGTTTAATTTGTGGTAATGGTTTATCTCAATAAACATATTGACACCTGGTAAAGCAGTACAAGGTTACAAGCATACAATAGGGTGCATAATGTAGCTTGCTAAATTAATCTAGCTCTCAAATGTCCTCCAATTTGTCCTTTCCGAAAAGAAACTGATCCTATGCATGTTTAGATCATTCATTATGATTCATACCTGGCAATCTTTTTTCAAACCCCCTCTCATTGCCTACAAAGATGGCAGTCTAGACTGCCTCAGTGATATACAGTGACATACACTGTCATCTGTCACCTTAATGGGAGAATTTAATGCTACATTAATTACACAACAGAGACTTCATAGCCAGCAGCCATCTTGTAGTTTTTCTTTTTTCTTTCTCTCCACAGCGATGGTTGAGATGTGATTACTTGCTGTCACATTCATTTGCCTCTGCATCATTTCAGTCCTTAATGCAATATGGACTTCATTTCTAATTATTTGTATCTACTGTAGCTTGATGTGAATTACTTTTATCACAGACAAGATAACATCTTGAAACGTATGCTATTCATGGATGAGAGCCTGCAGTGGAAAGCTTGATTTATAGTGTTTGCCAATTAGTAATGCTGGTTTTTAAAGAGCAGAAGGCTGCATCCCCAGTTGGGACTGAGGCAGGGAGGGGGGCTACTTAATGTGAAGTGTCTCAGTAAAAACTCAGCAGGTTTGGTACATACATAAGGTCCCTGAGCTCACATCAAGCTTAACATACATGCAGGCTTAATATAAATGAATCAAGTCATTCATAAAACAGTGCTACTAATTTGGAAGAAATCCTTTGTAATATGCAGCATGAAGCATCAAATGAATGATGAGTCTTGAGGGTATAAAAGCAGAGAGGAAGTTTTGAAAATGTGATTAATTCTGTGCTCAATGTAAATGAACAGCTCTTTGGTATAATGTTGAGTACCACAAAAAATGTACAGTTGACGTTCGAATTAGTAGCCCCCATTTGAATTAAGATTTTTTTTTTCTTTTTTAAATATTTCTTAAATGAGGCTTAACAGAGCAAGGAAAATTTCACAATATTTCTGATAATATTTTTTTTTCTTCTGGAGAAAGTCTTATTTGTTTTGTTTCAGATAAAATAAAACAGTTTTTATTTTTTTTTTTTTTAAGGAAACATTTTAAGGTCAAAATTATTAGCCCCTTTAAGCTATATTTTTGATAGTCTACAAAACAAACCATGGAGGTCGTGGAGGTAGCAAATGAAAGTGAGGACTGTTAAACAGAAACAGGAGAAAAAATAAACAGGGACCGATTGAACCAATGACCCAGTCTGTTATGATTGGTTGACTGCGTTCAGCGTGAGACAGAGAGAAATGCCCACCACGGCTACGATGTGAAGTAGCAGAAATAGCAGTATGTGAGAGCCCGATGCAGGAAAGCAATAAAGCAATGCCGTTAAACACCATCATATTATTCTACTCTTAACCCTAACCTCAGTAATAACAACAACACACATTCAGTATTAATCGACACTGTGGCAAAAGTTTAACTATTTTGAAAATGAATCACAGCTGATGGTGGCCATAGCAAAGGCAAACAGCAAAGGATCACAAGTTCCGAAACGCAATTAAATCGGTAAGAGAAGCAGCACACATCACGTTTGCAACATAGTTTTGGACGCAATATGTGAATAGCCCCATACAGATTTAACCTGACAGATACAGTACAAGCACTGATCTATAACAGATAAGTGATTTCAAGCCATGTGGGGCGGTAACAATTCATAACACACAATTAAACACATATTTTGCAAACTACACAAAATGGGGCAACAATTTTAATTACATTTACATGCTATGATCGGGAAGAATAAGAAACTGGTCTATTTGAACAGTAACAGTTACTCACAAATTCTCTGTCTAAGTCTGACAAAGTCCCATACAAAGGGCCAGACAGAATTTGCCAAAATATTTTTGCTATTTCTGTGGAGAAATGAGTAAAAAACTGTGGATTTATGCGGAATGATTTTAGGAGCATCATAACTAAAAACTTAATATATGAAAAAAAAAACATTTCTAGCTTTTCTTTGATGTTTACAATGCAAATCCAATAAGATCTACTTATTTGGTAAACAAAGCAAGTCTCTCATATGATAGATCTACTAAAAGACAAAAAATATAACTTTAAAAACTGTATTGTAAATAAATCATATAAACATTTTAATATTACTATTAGTATTATCATATCACAATAATATTAGTGAAATTAATTTCAAAACTGAATAAATATAAATTGACATACATTCAAAAAAGAAAATACACAGACTCAGTGATGGGCTAAGAATCTGCGGATTTTTGTGGGCCTACCCATACAAAATAGTCTCTGTTGCTCCTTCAATAGCTAAATAGCTAAATTAATTTATTTGACTCATTTCAACTATTTCGCTAAAAAATATATAGTTTTAAACACAGTGCACTTTCAGATTTAAACCTCAGCTGGATGCTTTCATTTACTTAGGTCTGTGTTACACACTGCATGGAAGGTCATTTTCTCTTTAATATTGTGATGATTTTTGGCATAAAAATGTAATAATCAACATACATAATTTAATCGCTTATGATCAAAAATCCACTGCCAGAAATATACATGCAGGATTCAACACTAAGGATTTTTTCTACTGGCTCGATTAGGCCAGTGGTTCAGATTTTTACTTGCCCTGCCAAAATGTTTACTGGCCCCACCAAAAAAATAAATAAATAAAATAAAGTTGATAGCATTTCATAGCCTCATATTGTAATTAATTTGTCAACAATAACATCTGTGAATATATATTTTAAATATTTTTAAAAAATTTATAAATGTATAATAAGAAAAACTTAAACAAAAACAGCGGTAGATGGAAAATGTGCAGATATTTTATTGCAGTTCTAAATTATTTAACAAAAGGTGGCTGACTTGCCAAACCGACAACAAACTGAGCAAAACATCACTTAATTGTATTTGTCGTTTTGTACCCACATTAATGTCTGCTTCAAAGATATTAGAAACAGATGTTTTTTTTAAGCCTCATAATTTGATGTTGCCGCCATGTTGCCATCTCTTTATTGTACTGGTTGTTACTATAATATGAAAAAAGTAACATGCTCACAACATCCAATCAGACAAAAGGAACCAAAAAGCAATATGGTGTTTTTGACATCACACGAAGGTAGCATAGAAAGGCTTAAATGCACAAACTGTTTCTTGGTGCCAAGACTGTGTTTGCGTGCATTTGACAAATAGTTGCAGAAAAATTCAACTTTAGTGACAAGGCAGCACTGACCTAATCGGGCCAGTAATGATCCTTTCTACTGTCCCGAGCGCCTCTCAGGCTGGCCCCAGGCCATAGGGCAGTCCTTATTGTTGAACCCTGTTACATGTGCAACATAAAACTGGTTTTGTCATCCATGGTCACACATACTGACAATTTAATTTAAATACATAAATATTTTTAAAGAAATGCATGACACATTTATTTATTTATTTATTATATAGTATAAAGTTATATTATAGTTAGTGAGTGATATTCCCCGTTATGCCTCAAATGTTGTAGATTGAGCTTAACTTGTATTGAACCCACAACAAATAATATTTAAAAGCCAGCTTTAAAGCATCAGTGCTGGTGCAAGGCGATGCCGCTGCATCAATGTTGTGTTTGTCTAAGGGGAATGTGTTCTCTCTGATGGCAGCCATATTTATATTCAGCTCACAGAGCACTGATCATCTGCCACCATCTGCATAGTTTTACTGCCTGTGATCAGTACGCAACTACAACAGCCTGTCAGCAGGCTTTACAATGCTGTTACAGCGCCACAGTGCCACATCAAGCAGCCCTCTCCTATCATAAATGCCATCTCTTCACAACACAGCTCTTTCTCTTTCTCTTCCCTCATCTCCTGTCTCTACCCCCCTGCTCTCTCTGCTCTGTGTCTGACTGGATGAGGAGCGTTTCAGTTTTGTACGCTCTCTGAACAGCCCCAGGCCAAAATCTGACCACAGCTTTGCAGCACACCTCGCCCCAACAGTCACATGAAGTTAAGCTGTCTCTCTGCTGTGCATTTAATAAGTTTAGCGTTGGTCTCAAGGGTTCGTGAAAGGATATACAGAAGATACGAGTGATATCTATCGCTCATGGAGAACATTTGAAGAGTTTTTTTTTGTTCATTCTTTACAGTAGATCTCCCAAAGTGGAAATCATTTTTCATGAATACACAAAGCATCTTCCTTCTAGCCCTGAAACAAAAACATACAAGTCTGAACAGTTTACCTTTAAGTCCTGACTGAAAAAGACAAAACGTGCTTTTAAACGTTGTCAGTTTCAGAATTTCTATCCCTAGTCGTCCTTCCTACACAATCGAAATCCCCCGGTGACGAGTTTAGCATATTGTTTGTGAATAACATCCGTCTGGGTTGGTGGGGAGTACCTGGCATTGCCCCTTTGGCTGTGTAAAACATCTTCTCTCTGCGTTCCGTCTTGCTTGCGGTTATCTCCGTCTATTCTTTAAGGAATATCTTCTGCATTACAACAGCCTCTGTGACAAGCTGAGAGATGTTACGGAGAGAGAAAGCGAGATCCTTAGGGAGGGCTTATTGATTTGTGAAATGCATTCTAAAGGGTCCCCGGCCCATTTTACTGTGGGCCAGTTGGGTTTAACAAGGACTTTGAACTCCTCACAAGCAGGAACTATCTCTAAAGAGGTTCTGAACGGCACAGAGCATTAGGAAAGTCTAGAGGATACTAAGGGTCTTTTCCAATGCGCTCACTTCACTCCCAGGCCCTTCCTCAGGCCTCGGCTCTAATGGGAGAAGAGGATGTTGGGTGAAAAAATGCTCAGCCCAATCATGCATGCAAAAAACATGAGCGCCAATGGGGTATTCTGATTACAAAACAACACTGGGGGAGAGTAGAAACGAGGATGGGGGGGGTGGAAGGAGTCACGGTTAATAATATCACGAAGGATGAGGGAAGAGGAAGAGTCTGCTTATAGGTATGGGGCTAATTAACAGAGTTTTGTCTGCGCAAGGAATCCAGGGCAGAAAATAATGCTCTGATTCAATATTCCCTAAAGATTGTCTTCAAAGCTAAAACAGGGGCTATTAAACGCATCAGAAATGATAATAATAATGCGAGCTCGTGCGACACTGCCGGCGCTTTCCGGCTCTTTCAGAGGGAGGACCTGCTGTGTTTTATCCCTGCCTGAGAGACACGGAGGAGAAAGTGCCTCTAAAACACATCAACCTGATTACACGCTCTCCCATGGTTCATGATATGATAATAAGGATGCTGATGATGCAAACACCATTATTGCAAATTACACCAGAAACAAGGCATGAAAACGATGCACAGAGGCGTTAAAATGTTGCTCACTTCTCCATTTCTCGACAATGTGCCGTTAAAGGATATTTTGTGCATTCTTTCTTCTAGTCTAATTGCAGTCAGCATACATTCTCAGCTCTGTGATTTTCGCTGTGGGCACCATAATAACAAATAAATGAAACTCTCTGACAGTTCGCTAATGACTTGTTATTGAAGTTAGGGTGAACATTACACTGTAATTTAGGTCCATTCACAGTTTTTGCTTTGCTCTCCAACTCTCTCTCTTTCTGTCTTGATCTATCTTTTAACACATATGTATTGCACAGCACAGCACCCAGGGCACAACAAAGAGGCTGGATTAAAAGAAATAAGAATTATATTTACAGGCCCACTCTGAATTCAAGGCTCGCAGCTAATTAAACTTCTGAACAAATGCTCTGTCAGTTTGTGACAGAACACCACAGGACGTCTGCAGGTGTTTATGAGGTGATTTACAGCGGCGGTCAAGTTTAAAGAACACATTCAGTTGACCCGGACACCTCGACAGGAAGATTCGTCTTATCAATTGCACTCACAGCATCCTCACCTCTGTATTCTTTCCATTTATCAGTAGTTAAAACGAGGCGTGACTCTTTTAAATGGGGTATTCATTGGAATGGACAGTGATTAATCTATGCTGAAGTATCAGAGAGCAATTAGACTTTAGGGTGGCAAGTTATTCATGTTAATTAACATGCAAGTCTTATTAAGCATTTGTTAGAGTGTAATAATACTCAAGAGGTGGCAAATTAGGAAAATTAATACCTGCTTTATTCTAAACAAAACAAACAGATAAATATGTTGATATGGTCATTCGAGCAACACAATTCCTTATTGTTATTCTAACACAAAACGCTTAAGTTGACTTAAGGGTTTACAAATTTAAGTGGACTAAACATAAACAAATAAACTGGCCAAAGAAATTACAAGAATTGTGTTGTTTCAGCTCATTTTAAACAGGTGGTTTGAACAAGGTATGCCAGTCTGTAAATGTTAAAATCCTCATTGTAACCGTAAGTCATAAACAATGAGTAAAGATGATTTTATTGCAGAAATAAATTGCTTACTAAACATTTCTGTGTAAAATTATATGCAATTTGAATTTATTGTAAGGAAAACAACACAAAAATTTAAACCTTGCAGCTTATAACCATCAGTCCATATATGCATTTAACAAAATTAAATTAATGGACACTTACTCTTCGTTGTTTCAAACCAAATTTAAATAATTTGTGACGCTGGTTCATTAAATCAGTCATAAGCGTCAGAATTTTGGAACTGAGATTTGTACATCACGTAAAAGCAGTATAAATAACCATTTTATTTATGGATTGCTCATTGTAAAAATGCAAGGTTGCACACAATTCCTTCCTGTTGTCTTCACAAAAATCAATTAAGTTAGTTATTTTTTTTTTTTTACAAATTTAAGTTGACTGAACATAAAACAATAATGTTATCCTACAAAAACCCACACAAATTGTGTTGATTCAGCTCATTATAAATAAGTAGTTTGAACAAGCAGAAAATTATTTTTTGAGTGCAAAAAAAGTAGAGTAAAAGTCAAGTAAAAGTCATTACTTGACAGAGATATACAACTGTATATAGCAATATGAAATCTGAGGGTTTAAAACAAATAAAAAAAGTGAGAAAATTGCAGATGGTTTTGTTATTTGCTAATTAAAAAAAAGAGATTTTATATATTATAATGTGCAAATTATCTTCATGAAACTTCATGGACATTTAGTTATTCTTATCATTTACTTATACTCATACTCTAATGATGTTTAGCATAAAATAAAAATATAATAATCAACATATGTATTTTAATCGCTAGTAATAAAAAATATACTGCCATGATATACCATCTGCAGGTGTTTAGGAGGTGATTTACAGCGGTGGTCAAGTTTAAAGAACACATTCAGTTGACCTGCACACCTCGATTCATCTTATCAATTGCACTCACAGCATCCTCACCTCAGTATTCTTTAAATTCATCAGTAGTTAAGATGAGGCACGGCTCTTGTAAATGGGGTATTCATTGGGATGGCCAGTGATTAATACATGCTGAAGTATCAGAGAGCAATTAGACATTAGAGTGGCAAGTTATTCATGTTAATTAACATGTAATTACAGTCTTACTAAGCACTTATTAGAGTGTAATAATACTCAAGTGGTGGCAAATTAGGATAATTAATACCTGCTTTATTCTGTAAACAAAACAAACCGATAAATATGTTAAAAGCTTGAACAAAATATTACTTGAAGCCGCTGGGAAGAGAATTCCTTTTGTTTATTTTGCACCAAGTGCAGGTGTATGGTATTAGACTCTTTCTTTTATTGGTATTGACCTGATGCTCTCGTGGCCATCAACCCACCTCCCAAACAAAAGGGGAGCTGTAAGATCCGTTCTCCTCTCTGCCGGCAAGGAGGATCATGCCTTGTGCTATTTTTCTCACTCTCTTCCTCTGTCTTTTCGCCCTCCCTCCAACTGTCTGCTCAAATTTCATTAAGTCAGGAGGAAACAGCACTGGAAGCCATTGCTGGGGATCCACTCCTATTAAGGCGCCTATTATCATCCAAAATCAGTCACGTTTTAGCATTTAAGTGCCAAAAGTTCACACCAGATTTTTCAGAACTGTGCCCTGAGGTATGGAGGGTGCATCAAACAGGAATAGAAAAAGTGTTCCTCTCAATTCCCTCTTCACAGCCTCTGCTAAAAACACTTTTTTTTTCTTCTTTTCATCCTCCACCAAACCAAGTGACTGCTTGCAAAATTGCAGCGGATTTCACAGGGCTGAAGTCAAGGGGCGATGGGATGCTTGCTGAAAGAGGCTGGCACAAGTAATGAGTGTTCACAATGCTAAGTAAATGAAATGCTCCGCTACAAATACTCAGTTCAGTGACTTTCTTTAAACTGTAGGGGTGTAATGGTATACAGAATTCACGATTCAGTATGTACCTCAATTTGGGGCACACGGTTCGATGTTGGTTGGGTACAATAACCAACAAATAGCCATAGCTAGCTTTTTTTTCTGTTTAGTTTGAACATGCAGGAGTGTTTTGTTACAACTGGTTACAGCACTAGCACTTTGTCTTGTGTAACAAAAGCGCAAAATGAATGCAAAAATGCAAAAAATGCTCAACCCTCTCCTAAAACAACAGAAAACATTAATTCAGTAAGCTTTGAAACCGAAATCTCTTGTAATGAAAATGATAGCACGGAAAGTCCTTTAATCTTTTGCTAATGCAACAGCAGGTACAGCGAACAACTCGTTCTCAATCCTTGTGCACGTCTATATGGGACTGCAGACTGGCTTCTGTGCTCACAAGATGGAACTGAGTATTATATTCACGTTGTTTTTCTAGTAAACATATGCTTTATGAACATGAGTGACCATTTATAAACTCTCGTTATTAGCAGCGACTTGCACGTAAGTGCTGTGGATGCAGATGCAGCCCAGCTTCTCAATATCAGTTCCAAAGCAGTGGACCATTGTCATAGCTTTCTGTTGTTCACCTGTGAGAAATAGAAGCCGTTCCTAATATATCAATTCGAGGTGTTGGTAAGGACAAAAACTCTTTGTAATATGGAAAATATTTCTTCTTTTGTGTGCTGTTGCTTTTCTTTCGAACTCTCAAATCAGCCTTATATCAGCCTTTAGGCTCGATAGTTAGGCACACTTCTGTTGTCTTCAATCTGGCAACCTGTGCTTGCTGTGTTTTGAACCAGGCATTGTGCAACACCTAGTTCAACCACCGGGTGTCAAACTTTTGTGTGCTGTTGCTTTTAGTTAGAACACGGTTTAAATCACTCGCTCATATACTCATTCTGGGAACCTGCGCCTGCGTTTGTTTTGATGCAGGAGTTCAATACCTAGTTCAACTACTGGGTGTCAAACTTACATACTGCATCTTTAAGAATGTACACTAAAGGCACCAGTCACTGACACATCAGGCTCTGACTGTATTCTTTGGAGTATATGAACCCAACTGTGATGTATACTCCGTAATGACTCAGGATAAATACATGTACTGTTACAACCTTTGTATACCTAATATATAAATTAACTTTTGCTTGAGCCTGAGACATCTCATTGGTTGTATTTTACAAAATTTCTGAGAGTCGAGTGTGTGTTTGTGGCGAGGGGGCGTGGCCGAGAGCCGTGGGAACGGGGTGAGGCCACCGCGTGAGTGGATACACGTGCGGTGCGCACCTGCCTCGGATCCCACGGAAGGAGCTCTGGACCATAAAGGGAGGACCGATGGCAGAGGAAGCCGAGAGAGGACCGGCCCGGGCATGTTATTTTACTTTTGCTTTCAGTTTGACGGCAGTCTCCGCGAGGAGCTGCCGTCCGTTTGTTTTGATTTAAATGGCAGTCTCCGTGAGGAGCTGCCCTCATTATTATTAATAAATCATTTTTAAACTCCGTCGGTTCTCCGCCTCCTTCTTCCCGGCGGCCAAAGGGCCGTAAACTTCATTACAGTGTTATTTAATGGTCTGCCTGAAAGAAAAAATATTGTAATGCAGACTTTGAAAACATAGCCCTATATACTTTTATGGACATCGCAAATGATATAGCCAGAAGTATGGCAGCATTTCGTCTTTAAAATGAATGCTATGGGGTGGTATGACACCATTCCTTTTCACGTTAACAGGTGACCGCTTACCTCTGTTTAGATGGCTTTCCCGCTGTTACCAGTTTGTCCAGTTTGCTCGCCATGTACGTCGGTGGACTTGAGATGCAGAGAGCAACTGACTACGACGATGTGTTCGAGTCCCACGGAGAACTGTTCCAGAAAGCTGGTAAGACAAAAACAGAAGCCAAAAAGAAATAACAGGGTGATAATGTGGTAAAATCTGAAAACTAGTTAAAAATCAGGGCTTTTCTTTTTTGCATTTCGTATAAAAAAACTTTCAGTTGGGTTTAGGAAGGTGGGTCGGCGGGTCAATCTGTGCTTTAAAAAACACTATTGGTTGGGTTTAAGAAAGGAGTGGGGTGGTTAGTCAACAATCAGTCAACAGCAGCCTCTGGTGGATTTTCACATAAATAGCATGTGCGAACAGCACTCGCGAGAAAAATTTGATATCTGAAAAAGCGTACACAGCAACCTTTGGTAGATTCACGAAAGCAAAAACTGCAAAAAAAACGTAGCTCCTGGGAAGTATTTGGTGCTTTCCAGAAATGAATATAGCGGTACGTTTTCAGAATGAGCCCGAGTTGGACTTTTTGCAACATTAAACATAATTAAGGTGTTTAACCGCTAAAATTATTTTACAAAAAAGTTAATTATATATTATAATATAGGATTAGGTTTACTAAACAAATACATGCAAAAGCTCTCTTCAATTAAGTATAAGGAAAAAAACTGCATTCCAATTACAATTTTAGCAAATATTATTTTTCATTCTTTTTATATATTTTCATTAGACCCTTTTAAACAGTATTGTGGTTATCAAATTTCGGTCTCATTATTATTTCATCATTATTATTTTTTTTAACAGAAAAGCACCATCAATTCCAAGTTACAGGTAAATTCTGACACAACTCTCCTCTAAACTGCTACTGTGTTTATCAAAAGACCTTAAAGTCTACTCTAAAAGCTTTGATGTTGAAAATGTAGCTCTACATTCAAATTACATGTTTATAGCAACTGAAACAACGCATTGTGTAATGCATTAAATAGAAACAATCTGTAAAATAACAGAAAAGGTAAACAGCTCATTACCTGTTTATTGCAGTGTAATTCACATGACCACAAACAATATGTTGTTCCATATGACTAAAAATGTCAATAAAAATAACTGTTATTTGATTATGAACCTACAAAAGGGTAAATAAATAGAAAATACCCTAACCTAAATTAGCATTTTTACCAAGTGCATTGTTACAAATAAAACAATATTGTTTCAATTAAAAGTGATATTTTATGTACTTTGTCTGAAATTTATTAGAAGTGTCTTAAATAGTTGAACAAAGAGTTATTTAACACCCATCCAACCCATAAGCCTGCATTTGTATGGTAGCTCTGAATTGTACATATGAAACATGACAGTAACTTAGACATGCTGGATGTGACATAAACACAACCATTTGCAACCTTGAAAACCAACGTACACGAACACATGCCACACTCAATCTCCAGAAAACACACATGCACGCTCATGCTTCAAATCCTGCGCGCGTATTCATACACAAGCGCTCACACTCTCACTCTCACACATATATAATTGAGATTTTTCACACAAGGACACAGAGAGCCTGAAGCCAGTGCTTAATTGCACCAGCTATCATTAGAGGGGAAAATCAACAATTTTAAAAATACACCAAGCACCTTTCATCTTCTCCCCTCTCTAATCGCACCAGTAAGAGGCATGGAGAAGAGGAGCTTGATGTAGTCAAACTATCTAAACAGCGCCGGCGGGTGCTGGCGCAATCAGCCGCTCTGAAGTCGATACTACAGGACGTGTCCGTGTGATGTGCGGCCTGTTCCCTCACTGTCAGGGATCCGCTGGGAAATGTGATGTGACCTGTATCTCGTATTGGGCACATTTCCCCCCCTGGTGAATCCAGCTCTAAACGGAACCCAGATTCAGAGGGTGAGCTACACCGCTCGGCAAGCACCACCACACGATTTGTTTGTTTGTTAACTGTAATTTGATGTAGTTTTCCTCTGCTGTGCTCCTCCCCCCAACAAATATTCATGTCACAGAGGGAGAAAGACAATGAGAGAGCAAGAGCAACAGAGAAAGGGAAGAGAGAGAGAGACAGAAAGAGAGAGAGCGTTTTCTTCTTGTCTTTCTCTGACTGAAAGGCTGCCTTCGCTCCCCCTGAGGGAAATGGGATAATGAGGATCTGTATGCCTCCGTTCTGTCTCATTTCAATTGGAAATGCCGCACACACTCTAGCAGTCACACACCCTACACTTTGGGTCGGTGATGGCCGTATTATCGTCCCTCGTTTCTTGTCTGACAGTCCATCATGTCTGCGTTCACACACACATACACACACAACACACATCCCTTCGTCACATTCACTTTTCTTTTTGAAACACATTCTTGGCCACTGTCCTGTTTTCACACAAACTCAGCGAACTGAACTAAAATGTTCTTTAGCATTCCACCCTTTTTTCTCTACCATACTTTCTTAAAAAAGGATCCTCATGATTTTTTTTCTCCACAAATTCCAATTTTGGTTTGTGCAATAAATAAATAAAAAGTTGTAACAGTAAAGCATTTACCCCTTGTTATGTTGCCATTTCTAAAGACTTAAAAGTTGTATAGGGACGTGTTTCAGGTGTAATTCTGTCCCATTTTTTTTTTTTTTTCCGTGAACAAGTCAGTTAAGGTGGGAAACAGTATAGGGTCTTCATTGTCGCATTTTGTGCTTCAAAATGCACCACACATTCTCTACTGGAGACAGGTCGGGACGCAGGCAGGCCAGTCAAGTACCAGTATTCTCTTCCTCCACAGCCAGAAATTTATAAGAGAATGAGGTTTTGCATTGTCTTGTTGAAATATGCATGGGCGTCCCTGGAAAAAAAAGCAGCATATTGTGCTCCAAAACCTCTACATGTATGTAATTTTCAGCATTAATAGTGCCATCACAGAAGTGCAAGTACCCTTTGCGAAGGGCACTGACACAACCTCCTAACCTGGTTTTTGGACATGTTGCTGATAATAGCCCAAATTATCCTTTTATTCTTCTGTCTGGTGCACAGTGTCCATTTCACCCCCCCAAAAAATACCTGAAATTCTGATTCGTCTGACCACAGTGCATGTTTACACTGTGTAATGCTCCATCCCAGATGCCTCTGATCCCAGAGAAGTCTATGGAGCTTCTGGACACTGTTAACATAGGCTTCCTTTTGGCACAGTGCAGTTTTAATTGGCATTTGTAGATGTAACAACATAATGATCGTTTATAGATGCATTATGATTTTCGATGCAGTGCTGCCTGAGGGATTGGAGATCACGATTGTTCAGCTTAGGCCTGCGCCTTTATGCACTGCAATTCCTCCAGATTCCTTAAACCTTTTTCTTATGTTATGCACTGTTGAAGGTGAAATACAAAAATGTCTTCCTATCTTTCTTCGTGAAACATTGTTTTTAAAACTTTCAATAATTTTCTCACATAATAGTTGACGAACTGGCGATCCGTGGCCCATCTTTGTTCCTAAAGGACTAGAATTTTCTTGAGTGCTGCTTTTGTACCAAACCATAATTACAATCAATTTATTTGCATTCTCCATACTGTCCCAAATATTTCTTTTTTTTCTGATTTGGGGTTTTGTGTGTGTGTGTGTGTGTGTGTGTGTGTGTCTGTCTGTCTGTCTGTCTGTCTGTCTGTCTATCTATCTATCTATCTATCTATTTATCTATCTATCTATCTATCTATATATATATATATATATATATATATATATATATATATATATATATATATATATATATATATATATATATATATTAGGGTATTATATATATATATATATATATATATATATATATATATATATATATATATATATATATATATATAGGGAATTTTATTAGAGTAAAATTCAAAATGGCGCAAAAATATATATTTTTTCTATTACACTTCTAATTTACGTTATAGTGAAAGTATTGTTTAATTATACCCATTATATAAATTATAGATATGCAATATTGGCTGTTGTTTTTGAACATGTGACAAGAAACGTCATTGAAAAGAAAATAACATAGAAGCCATTATCTCATCCATGGTTAAACCAACAACTAATAAAATACCATTGTGAATATTATAAAACCCACCACCACCGTTTTTGTTGAAGGACACTGAATAGACAGATTAAAACAAATAATACTTCAAAAAACTGTTCTTCTTCTGAAAGAACTTCTTTCCAAAGCACAGAATTCCAAAATCTAAAATTAACAAAATAAATCTAAATAAAACCCTGCCTGGGGGATCTGGCAGAACAAAAGTATTCTATATAATACTAAAAGATACAGCCCTGCTATTGTCATCTGCCAGCCACAAAACAGACACAAAGTTTTTTGTTTTTTTTATGTTTGAAACTGACTTGCTGGGGCAGAATGTGGCTGTGTTAATGGTTTGGTGCTTGTGGAGGATTTAGCAGAACATAGCTGGGCTGATTGAGAGGATTGATGCTTGTGGGGGGTTGGCAGACAGTATCAGGAGAGGATGCTTTTAGTGCATGTGATAATACATTACATAGAAGGTTGCACGGTGGCACAGTGAGTAGCACTGTCGCCTGACAGCAAGAAGGTTGCTGGTTCGAGCCCCGACTGGGTTCTCCCCATGTTGGCGTGGGTTTCCTCCGGGTGCTCCGGTTTCCCCCACAGTCCAAACACATGCAATACAGGTGAATTGGGTAAGCTAAATTGTCCCTATTGTATGTGTGTGAAAGAGAGTGTATGGATGTTTCCCAGTGCTGGGTAGCAGCTGGAAGGGCAGCCACTGCATAAAACATATGCTGGATAAATTGGTGGTTCATTCCACTGTGGCAACCCCAGATTGATAAAGGGATTTAGCCGAAAAGAAATGAATGAATGATTATAGATAGAAGATGTTGACAGATGTTTAATATCTCTGCCTCTGCTGATTTCACTTTTGCACACATTATACAGTATCACTTTGTTTTATCTGCAGCACAACTGACTGTAAAATACTTCCACACAGAACCTGAAGGTTTTTTTTTCTTTTGACTGGTGGAGGACCAAGAAATGGCTCAGCAGCACTCTTTTTCTGGGTGCCCAAATGTATTTGAGGAGTTTCAAGTTAATAAAAAGTGACGGGAAGCTATGCTAAGGTTAACTAGCCTATAGCATATATTTTGCTGTCTGCAAAAGACAGTAATGTAGACGTACCATATAACTCCCATAAGTGCATACTATTCGACACAACTGCACAAGCATCGTTTAAACATCGTTAAATATATATGTATATAAATAAATATATATAAAAATAAATATATATATATATATATATATATATATATATATATATATATATATATATATATATATATATATATATATATATACACACACACACACATATTTTGTATAATGCAGGAGAAGCTTTATACAAAATTTTATATCAACCTCTTGGAACTTTTTTTTTAAGTTTCCTTTGCTAAAATTGATCCATGCCCTTAAGTATGCATAATTAGATGCAACTTAACCAAAAACCTAACTCACATAACCCTAACCATATTTAAATAATTAATATTACTAAGTAAATGAATAGTTACACTTTAACAAGGACAGCTTAAATAAAACTGTAGTCCTTCATTATGTATTTGTTTGCTTGATTGTTTGGAGAAAGTATATATAAACCATATTCATTTTCTAGAACAATCAGATCTTTATATTCCAAATACTTGTTACAGAAATCGGAATGGACTACCATCTGTTTAAATACTTCAGCTTAGCAATTAGCACTGACTGCAGCAACGATCTCTGCGGCCATCTCATATCAGTCAATACAAGTCAAAGGTCTAGCAATATTTGTGATATCTGTGTGCAGAGATCTGCCAATTTAATGACAGCGGTCCCCACCTATTATCCTTAATATTGACAAATGCATAACAGTGGTGTCAAGTGCTCATGGTTATCTGCTTGCCTTTCTCTGTGATGCCAGCCCCCCTAGAGTAAACGGCAGATAAACATATTCTCTTCAAACAATCCCAATGACAGCCAAATAGCCTGCTTGTCGCTTGTAAAAAACCCTCTAATGATGCGTGTCGAGGGAACGGCCTGCCTCCTTGTAGGAGACGAGTCCCTCGTGTATGAGGACGAAGGAGGAGGGGGAAATAATAGCAATCCCTAAAATATTCTTAAGCTCAAACGTCCCACAACACGCACGCCAAAGAAGAGAAGAGAAAAAAAAAATCCTACTCGCCAAAGCTTTTCAAGATCTAGCGCTTTTTTAATGTCTTATTCCCATTTTCCTCCTCTCCTCCTGTTTGTCGCCCTTCCCTTCGCATGCAGAGTCAACATTCATTAGGCTAACCATGAAAGTGCAACTTTTGTAATCTCGTCCCAGCCGTAGCAGAGAGAGGGATTTTAATCACAGACAATTGGACATGATGGGTACATGCGCATCAGAGTAGAGGCCTTCCTGTTTGAACTTAGTCTCTGCTCGGGATTTGTCTCGAGCGAGTTCTGGCTTCTGCTTAGTGCTCCACTTTTCATAATTAGAGCTGAAACGTTGACGAGACTTTCGGAGAAGCAAGCCGTTATTTTGCGAAGCACAAGTCCTGATACATTTTCCCCCAGGAGGGGGTGAGAGGTAATACGCAAATTCATATCCATGTTATTTTTATTCATTTTCGCTAATGTGATGCTGTGTTAAACATCACACTACTTCCCTCACCATCAGCACAATCAGAGCGCACAACTCCACCAATTAATGGTGAGAGGAAACGCAAGGGTCCGCTAAGCTAGCTTTTATCATCATATCATCAAAATCATGTTAACAGATTTTCGGTAATGAAGTGGCTGATGACACTCATATGAATCCTGCCATCAAAAAGCTTGAATGAGACATTTGCAATTAACAAGAACGGGTGGCATCATTTGAACTTTTTGCTTCATTTATTTAATTATATATGTGCTGTATATACGGCTTACTGGATAGATTTGATTCATTTCATACAGTAAGTGCTAGTTTCCAATGAGCTGGCATGTAGAGGAGTGGTAACTGCTTTACTGTTAAAAGTGCACTTTTCTGGGCAATAGCTAAAGAGCTGCTGAATCAGCCAATGAGAGAATAAGATGCCTGTGTGTCTTAATGACGAGACAGACAGAGCGCTAACGGCTCTTGATTAGCTCCGTTTATCTCTAATTAATTACCTTTACCTAATTAGACACCCTGTTTTGGCTAGACACGGAGTCAAGTAGACTAGATTATTAGCGTGCTCATTGGGCCTTTACAAAAGGCTGAAATTAATGTAACGTTGGGAAAGAATCCTCTGTTTTAATTGCGCAGGTGTTGCCTTATGGCGCCGCTTTATCATCCGCTGGCTCCCCTGGATTATTAGTGGGGTTTTGTACAGGGGGACTATTCTGTGAAATTCACCTTGGCAACGGCTCATTAGTTTGGCTTGTTATTGTATTATTTATTACATTTGGCCTTCCCCCTATTACACAGATTGATTCATGGCTCCTCTCTCTTTCACACACACACACACACACACACACTTTGTGTGACTATCGCTCCCCTGTTCACTGTGGTTTTATTGCATGGCTGGTTAAGGTGACTAAATGTGACCCTGGAAGTACTTTAACTATTTTACAGCTGAAAAAAAAAAAAATGACCACTTGTCAAATTATCACTACATTTAAAACTGCTCTACAAATTACTAGCGGCAATGTTTAAGCAATGTGCAATTAAAGTCTTACATACAGGTGAAGTCAGAATTATTAGCCCCCCTTTCAATTAATATTTTTTCTTTTTAAAATATTTCCCAAATGATGTTTAACAAAGCAAGGGAATTTTCATAGTATAGTAATATTTTTTTTTTCTTCTGGACAAAGTCTTATTTGTTTTATCAAATAAAAATAAAGGCAGTTTTTAATTTGAATTTTTTTTTATGATTTTAAGGTCAAACTTATTAGCCCCTTTAAGGTATTTTTCTTTCGATAGTCTACAGAACAAATCATCATTATGACTTGCCTAATTATCCTAACCTAGTTAATCTAATTAACCTAGTTAAACTTTTAAATGCCAATTTAAGCTGAATAGAAGTGTCTTGAAAAATATCTAGTCAAATATTATTTACTGTCACCATGGCAAAGATAAAATAAATCAGTTATTACAATTGAGTTATTAAAACTATTATATTTGGAAATGTGTTGAAAAATCTTCTTTCTGTTTTAACAGAAATTGGGGATAAAATAATGACGGGGGCTAATAATTCAGAAGGGTTAATATGTTTGACTTAAGCTGTATATTTAAAATATATTAAGAAGAATTTAATAAACTCTTTTGAAGTGCATTTATTTGGTATAGTTATAAGTTTAATTACATTAAGCATTACCAATTATTCAGACTGTATATACCCAGTATGTGTATTATTTAACTATAATTTAATTATTTAGCTAATTTTAACATATAAATGCAAATCTATATCTCACTCAGTTAATCTTAAAGTTTTATTAAAAGGGCACCTTTTTTCAAGATTTCAGAATTATCTCCAGAATGTGTCTGTAAAGTTCCAGCTCAAAATACCCATCAGATTATTTATTATACCTTTGTAAATATTGAAAATTTGAGCAGTTTTTACTTTGTAGCTGTTTTTGTTGCCTGTGGCTTCAATTTGAATGAGCTAGTTCTCCCCGCCTACCGTTCCCACGTGCGTGTCAGATACAAAGAGAACGCTTACTATTGCTATGATGGGTGTAGCTTCTCCTGCAGCGTCTCACGCATCAGCAGCACAGTGACAGACAAGAATGAAGCAAATCTCCAAGGGGGGTTGTTGAGGGATTTGGGGTTGAGATCCTAACATCAGAAAATAAAAAAATAAAAAACATCTTACAAACAATGATTTTTATCATAGGTGCCCTTTAAAGGGAAATCTCAGAAATGTACACTAAAGCATGGTAATATTAATTAATAACAAAAAGAGTAAATTTTACATTTTAAAATAATAGCACTACACTAAAAAAATAAATCATAATTTAAAGATGATTCTTAAAATTTCCTTTTTTTTACATTAAGTGATTGTGAACAATTTATTTGGACTAAATTTGAACAAACAAATGAAGATATTACTCAATTTAATTTGTTTGTTTAAATTAATTAATTCATTCATTCATTTTATTTTCGGCTTAGTCCCTTTTATAATCTGTAATATACACTCATTAGTATTAATAATAATACATACATTATTAATAATACACACTCATTCACACATACGCACACACTACAAACAATTTAGCCTACCTTAATTCACCTACAGTGCATGTCTTTGGGGTTGTGGGGAAAACTGGAGGAAAACCACGCAGACAAAGGGAGAACATGCAAACTCCACACAGAAACCGGCGACCTTCTTGCTGTGAAGTGATCGTGTTACCCACTGTGCCACCGTGCAGCCCCTTGTTTAAATTCAACACATAAAAATTGTTTGCAGAAATCTTTTTTTCTTCAGTGGAGCTTGGACATACCACATCATAACTTATGTGCCTGTTATTATCCAGCAGTGAAATGCCAACTTATAAAATTGTCTTTAACTTCACAAATAGGTGCAAATAACTGCAAATATCAACATAATAAAATGACAGAGATTACTGCTTTCTAAACACAAAATTAGATCAATTAACCTGGAAATTAATCTGACAAATGCTGGTATTCAGATGAAATTATGAAATCTAAAAGTAACATATCCATTAGCGAAAAATCTGAGGTGAGATTTTGTGCCATTTTTATCAAGAACAAAAAAGTAGTGTTATTTTTATGATATGAATTATGCAGTTCATACACTCATATTAGTGAAATACATTATAATAATTCAAATTGAATCATTCATATTTTACCTGAAGGCTATCCATGGTACATTTTTACACCGGATAACGGAGCTGATCCTTAATATCTTTCAATAATGATACATTCAAAGTGCAACCCTAAGGAAAGTTTCCATTTGACATTTCATCTTTAGACAATAGATGAAAAAAAGATGCAGTTTTCACTTAAAATTCTAAAAACCCCTTATATCATCTGCCGTCATCACATGCTTATTTTTACAACACAACGTGCATGTATAAATCTTATGGAGCCCATGCAAAATTGATCACAGACATTATGCATGGAAACAGGCATGTGAAGGAAAAGACACCTTCCTCGACCGGCACTTGACATCAAATGAGGGAGTTGTTGAAGCATTACAGGTCTGTATGGAACGATGAATATTTAAACAGGGAATTAACAATTAACATGGTCCTCTCACTTTCACAGGCTAAATAACTAAGTAGTTTTGCATCAGAAAATGAGACCTTGAGTGATGGAAACATGGTGAAATAATGATTTAACCTGGTATGGTTTGATCATGCTAAGTCAGGTTAAATCAGCACAGGGTATCTTATGGATAACCTCAGGCCTTGGAGATGTAGAATAAAAAGTTTTGGGAATGAGTCGGAATTGGTCTATATTTTGAGTACTGAATTATATATATATATATATATATATATATATATATATATATATATATATATATATATATATATATATATATATATATATATATATGGGTGATTCTAGAATACATTTTGTGTCTCCAAGATAAATCTTTATTATTTTTCAAATATTTTTTTAATAACATTCAAATTAAACTAATCCAAATAATAAAAAATAAACATCCTAAAATATCAAACCTTTCTGGGGCTGCGTGTGAGGAGAGGGATCTGTAAAATGAGATGCCGGATCAGATTTGAGAAGTGCCGGATCCGGATCCGGATCTGGCTTGTTTAACCCTGGGTAGACACTATGTAAATTATATATTATATAAAAAAATCATAATTACTTGACTTCTGGCCGCAACCATTTCTGATCTAGCAACAACCGCCAAATACTCTATTGGTTTAACGTAAGAAGGTCAATTGTTCCTTGATACCTACGTAGTAGGTTCAAGTTAAAAATATCTACAAAAATGGTTTTATAAGCATATTTATCACTCCATAAAATGGCCATAGAATCAGAAGGTCCATGACTGACCACATATGGCTGGTATCGTGAATATTAATGAGCATGGTCTGGCTTGCAGCTCTTACAGACACACACACACACACAGATACACAAACATGCACAGCATAATGTACACTGAACATGGTACCATCAGAGTAACTTTCACCTATTTTGCTCACCAGATCTGTTAGGGATAAAGACTAAATTATTATTAAACTTGACAAAAGAGAGTGATAAAGAAGTATGGTGTTGTATTTTGAAAAAAAACTGCCAGGGACTGGCAAAGAAACTTGGCCAGGACTAACTATCCACCTCTGCAGCATATGACAGTTGAGGTGAGTGATTTGACATGATTCAGCAACACACGTGTTTGTAGAAACAACCCCAATTAAATTTCACAACAAACACGATAAATTAACAAAAGATGTAACTAAACATACCTTATGCCTCTTCAGAGTGGAAATGAATGTGTAATTGCAAATCTTGCATTTCTTGTCCTGAGGCCAGTTTGAACATTCCTCGTGCTGTTGTTGCTCAGTAACGCACAGTAAACAAATTCGCGTTCGCGTTTTCAAAATAAAAGTCCCAAATAGTGAGTGAAATATACGCTTAAAAAAACTAAAGAAGGAAAACTATTATTGTTGTCTCACTAGAAAACGTTATTGCTTATCAAACGCAGCATTAGGTGTGTATATTAATCATCCCAGGGCTTTTTTTATGATCTCAGAGCTTAATGACATGGCTGCTCATTAGGTCCGGATGACCGACCCATTCTGATTGGCCCGTTGTCCACCGGGGTTTTACACTTGTGGAATTTACATTAAAACGTTGAAACAGTGGTGTCTGTAGCTCACAGTATGTCCATTTCCATATAGGCCACTGATCTTTTTATTATTCTACCATGTCTTGGTAGCCTATACAGCGAGATTTTCATTATAGGGCACTTTTAATTGTTTAATCAGATTTTCTAATATGGTTTGAGGGCCCGTCGTTTACATAGAAGGGGCAAGGTTTGTGACTTTAACTGCATCCAGCCACTGGGGAACACCTGATCAAACTGTACAGCGTTGTATTGTGATGCACTTGTATGTGTCCTGTGGAACACAAACTCTTGTAGCTGTACACTGAATATATTTTTATCTCATGTTTGTTTTTGTTTCACTGTTCGTTAGGTATAGGATGTGGTCAGGAGATCTCAAACATTTTAGCAGATGACCCCTGAAATAACAATGCCAGTGACTCAGTCACAACCCCCACTATTCTTGTTATAAATATACAAACATTGCGCACAAATGCACACACACACACACACACACACACGCACACACACACAAATTAACAGGCCTACATAAACACAAGCAATTTGACATCACAAAAATGCAACAGTCTAACAACCAACCATCTTTTTATAGTATTTATTCATTTGCTTAATTTCAACATTAATCACACCTGAGATAGGTGAGCACAATGATTGGACCGCAGCAAGTCCACTTTCCATATTCAATAGTGTATATACAGAGATTGTGTTTCTTCCCATACGGATAAACTTCCAGTAATTGGGTAATGTGCCTTTTTTCCATTTTATACCGTTCCTTTTACAGAATGGATGTTGTATTGTAAAAAACAAATAATCAGTTAAATAGACTTTGGCATTCATTTAGTTGCTCAAGCGTAAAACGAGACGAAAAGCCATTTACACGCTCCCATCATAATTAGCAGACTAGCGCAGAAGCTCCATTGCATATACTGGAGTAAAATAAATGCTAATATTTTAAAGACATGGCGAGAAAAAAAGGGATTTAATGCAGGGCTTCATGTACATTCTGAGACCCACTTTGCATTGGATATCTGTCAGGCAGTGAAGATCGCTTATTTTTAAAGAATACAGACCTTAAATCCTTAGATTTTGTAACTGCACACAGTTCACCAAAAGCGCTTGACCCAGGTAACTGGCAAATTAAAAAAAAACTTCCGCATACTTCCGCATTTACCCTATTGTGATTTGTATTTATTTTTTATTATATGTGAGTGCCATTGCTCTGTAAAATCTTTTACTCTGTTGTTGATTTAATGTTATCACCCTAGGGCAGGGATCACCAAACTTGTTCCTGGAGGGCCGGTGTCCTGCAGATCTTAGCTCCAACCCTAATCAAACACACCTGGACAAGCTAATCAAGGTCTCACTAGGTATACTTGAAACATCCAGGCAGGTGTGTTGAGGCAAGTTGGAGCTAAATCCTGCAGGGACACCGGCCCTCCAGGACCGAGATTGATGACCCCTGCCCTAGGGTCTCAATGTAATGCAACTATTAACTACTATTTTTTAATATTTTCTTTTATTTATTTTTGGTAGATACAATATGGTAATCCTGATAATCTAATAAATAATAACATTTTGTCATGTGACCCCCCAAGGGAACTTCACTTTGGGAACACTGGTATAGGTGGTAATTCCAAAACCCAACAGAGAGAGCACTAACTTTTCAGAACATTAATTTCCTAGTTTCCACCATGATCCGAACAATAAACAGTGTATTAAACGTTGCCAAAGTCATGTTTAACATGTTTTGGAGAAAACAAAACCTTTTTTAGTGCCAGAAACTGAGCCTTTTACTTTTAAGCTGTCATAAAATGAGCTACTAGCAACACAATATCATTGCAACTATTTTATACCCACAGGCATTTTTTGTCATACTGTGCTGTTTAATAAACCCTTATCTGCAATGGAGGGGAAAAAAAATTGCTTACAGCACCTCTTGTGGATGTCATCTGAAAAGTGAAGCGAAATGTACCTGGAGCATTGAGTCACATTTCCAGTGAGCCTGGTTTCTTATTTTATTTTTATTTTTTTCTATTTAGGTGGACCATCTATTTAATATTAATTGTAAGGGTTTTTTGGTTGTTGTTGTTGTTGTTGATGTTGTTTTCACTTAAGATTTTACCCACTTTTCTGGACCTAAATATTAAAATTAGAGAGAAAAGTAAAAAAGATTGATAAGAAATAGTATTTGGTAGTCAAAATAAAACACACACGCACACACACACAAAAACGATGACGATGATGATGAAAATAATCCAAAATGCTCAAACCACTGTAAATACATCATAGACTTGGCCTGACAGGTCATTCCACTGGAAGGCAAAGACATGCCATGACATGAAAAAACGTTAGCCTTTTGAAAATGGCTATTGATTGTAAATGTCACCGTATAAACCTTGTGCAGGTTGACAGCTTACTGTGAGATGACTTCGAAAATGTCTGAGCTGAAAAATATCACCACAGCCATCATTTTCAGTGGCCGAGGGGAAGGAAGTGGGGGGAATGGAAGGGTTTAAAGGATAAAAATAAGATGCACCTGTGACAAAGATGCATCGACTTGCGTCACGCACAAAGAAAGATGCCCTTGACCAGAGCTAGAGCAGGCTGAAGGTAAAATGCTGGCATAGTTTTTCAGCTTTGATTGCCAGGGCTTCTTCACCCATCAAACTCTGACTCATCACCAGCTGTTTTCTCTTTTCTTCTGAATCCTAATCGCGTTGGAGTGAAACATGGCTGACAGTTTCATGCACAAAGAGGAAGACTTACAGAGGGTCCAGGGTGAGGGTCTATCACACATGAGACAGGGAGCTTCTGATTATATCTACAGTATAATAAAAGCAGGGGAAAGAAAAGTAGATGGATATTTTTGGTTACAATTTATTTTAAGGTGTCCTTGTTACATTGTAACTATTCAATTAACTACTGAGTAGTATTATTTAATTACATTTTCTTATTGTTAGGGTTAGAATGTGAAGTAGTGTGATTGTACATAATCACTACAGTAAGTACACTGAACATGAGTAACAAGAACACCTTAAAATAAATTGTTACTATTTGTTTTGTACTCTGCTCTTTATCCGCTTGTTAAGTGTGACGTCATGCAAAGTTGCTTCCGGGTCCAAGAGCTCTATCAAACTGTATAGGGAGACTCATCAATGGTAATAATAAACATTTACAAAGCGATTAAATACTTCCGAAAATGCAATATACGTGTATATATATATATATATATATATATATATATATATATATATATATATATATATATATATATATATATATATATATATATCTCCTTGCCCAATATCCGATGGCCAGAAAGTGATACATTTTTCATAAATTGTTAAAATTTTGTTATTTGTTATGCAGCAAGTCCAGAGACTGATGTGTACATGATTCGTTCATTAATTTTCTTTTCAGCTTAGTACTTTATTAATCTGGGGTCGCCACAGCAGAATGAACTGCCTACTTATCAAGTGTATGTTTTACGCAGCGGATGCTCTTCCAGCTGCCACTTAACACTGGTAAACATCCATACACATTAATTCACACTCATATACAACGGCAATTTAGCTCACCCAATTTACCTGTACCACATGTTTTTGGACTGTGGGAGAAACCGGAGCACCCGGAGAAAACCCATGCGAACATGAGAACATGCAAACTCCACATAGAAACGCCAACTGACCCAGCCGAGGCTCGAACCAGCAAAATTCTTGCTGTGAGGCAACAGCACTACCTACTGCCCCACTGTGTCGCCATGTGTACATTATGATTTTATAAAAAATTTACTTTAAAGTGTGATATGACAAAAAAATGACCATAAACCAATATTATCTCAATTTAAATGAGTATCGGCTTGGACCCGGAAACAGTATTTCATACGTCACCGATACGTCACAACTTAACAAGCAGATGGCATATTTAAATTAATTACATGTAATGAAAAAAAATATGTGCCGTTGTTGCCCATTAACACACAGTAAACAAATTTGAGCTTGCGTATTGAAAATAAAAGTCCCATATGCATAGAAAGTAAAATATATGCTTAAAAATAACTAAGGGAGGCAAACTGTTATTGTTGTCTCTCTAGAAAACGTTGTTGCTTATTAAAAGTATCATGAGGCGTGTATATTAATGATCTCAGAACTTTTTTATGACATGGCTGTTCAGGTCCGGATCAATGACCCAAATTAGGCATACATGTGTAGCAAAGGCCAGCTAGTGAAGTGCTAAAGGTGCTGGTCTTTAGCCTCCTTGTTAGAGCAACCGACTCCCATACAAAGAGTCGCCGGTTCAATCCCAGTTTGAGCGGGTTGGGTGGTGTAGGACCTGCGGGTTTACATTGGTGCCGTGGCCCAGATGGGAGTAAGGTTTGGGCGGGTGAGTGTGGCAGAGGCCAGCTAGTAAAGTGTCTATGCAGGTAAACCTCACCCCTCTGACCTCTATACTGTAGGTGCTTTACGCTAGAGGCCATGGTCTTTAGCCTCCTTGTTTGAGCAACCGACTCCCATACAAAGAGTCGCTGGTTCGATCCCAGCTTGGAGCTGGTTGGGTGGTGTAGGACTGGCAGGGTTACACATGCAAATGCAGAGTGCATGGGCTATGAGTCTCCTCGGTTTGTTTTGTCTTCTGATTGGCCCTGTGTCCACCAGTGTTTTGCACTCTTGGAATTTACATGAAAACAAGGAAACAGTGGTGTCTAAGGCTCACAGTATTTCCATTCCATATTATGATATTTTATTTGTGACACATGTTATAACACAGTTAGTTGGGGCATAAAGGTGGCACAGTGGGTAGCACGATCACCTCACAGCAAGAAGGTCACTGGTTCGAGCCTCGGCTGGGTCAGCTGGCATTTCTGTGTGGAGTTTACATGTTCTCCCCATGTTCACTTGGGTTTCCTCCGACATGTACTAGAGGTGAATTGGGTAGGCTAAATTGTCCGTAGTGTATGTGTGTGAGTGTATATGGATGTTTCCAAGTAATGGGCTGCAGCTGGAAGGGCATCCACTGTGTAAAACATGTGATGGATAAGTTGGCGGTTCATTATGCTGTGCAACCCCAGATTATTAAATGGACTAAGCCGAAAATGAATAAACACGGTTAGTTTACTGATTAAATTAGGTCATTTAACAGACTGCGGCTGAACATTTCTACAGGACTATATTATTTGTCTATACTAAATAAAGATAGTATAAAAGACTGTTAGTATTATAAGTATATAAATCATTACCATCTGTATAGTGTGTCAGAATTTCAGGTATTTGCATAATATTGCTAATAGTATTGCATAATAGCTTTTTAACTATCAAGTTAATTTTTAACACCGAGTGGTATTCGCTCATTCTTGAAACAACAAAATTGTAGATTCAATTATTTGTAAGGTTAACGTCACTTCACAGCTGCTTTTTCAGTTTGCTTACACAGTAGTGTATCCATTTTAACAACTTTACACTGGAAATAGCTTATAGCGCTGAAAAACTAGTGTTAAACTAGCTTCCCCAAACCTGTACAAAGGCTACGGATTCATGTAGTTTCTAACTGTACAGGGATTATGCATCACTTTCAAGCTGACTTTCACTTGACATCCTCCAATCAGCATGACTAATTAGTACAGACGTCTCCGTTGCACAGCTCTCTGTTTGTCTTCAATTCACTTCCCACTTGACAAAGGCTTTTATTTCATCAGATATCTGTAAGCGATCACCCAAACTGACAGTATCTTATTGAGGCCTGTCTCTGTCTCTTTCTGTAGCTCATTGTTCTGAAGGAAACACAGTCTCGCCTTGCTCACTCAATCAGAATGGGTGAAATTAACAAAAATGGAATGACACAAACTGTCTTTAGCGATTTAATGTTGTTCGGCTCAGCAGTGGCTTGGAATATTCCCAGCGGCCTTAATTTGTTAAATGTACAGCAGGTATTTAATGAGGGATGAAAGCTGCCGCACATCATATTACGAATAAAAAAAAAATGAGGGACATGTGTCTTTGGAAAATGAGATCTCGCTACTGTGAATCTCTGTTTACAAATACAACAAAGGAAATCAGACATCACCAGTGAAAGACTAAAAGGCTTTCATCTGCTGAGACATTATGGTGTCACTTTTAAAGTCAATTAAGGCCCATTAAAGAGCGTCTGCATTTTCTTTTCAAACATTTTGTGATTAAAGACTATTCACGTTGTACTGTTCATCAGCCACGCAGAGAGTATGTGTTTTCCCCACACAGATGTTTCAGTTAGGGCTTAAATTTAAGCATTTGGGAAACTTCTAGCAAGGCAGTCAGTAGTTTATTGTCCTATTTTACTGACGCAGGTGTTGGCCTCTTTCAGATGGAGCGCGGCTATTTAAAAATTCTGCCATCACATTTGTTTCACTCTGTTCTGCATTAAATTCACTTATGCAGTACTTTAACCAGTTCTGTTGAGCTGTCCTGTGCTGTTTCAGATAAGTAAGCAGATTTAATTGTAGAACGTTAGGCCGGGGCCACGTGTGCCCGTGGCCCAGGACTCTGTCAGCGGGCGGCTGAACAGAAATAGCCCATGAGGGGCACATAAGGTTCCGCAAGCATCCAGAAGGTCATTCATAATAGCCTGAGTGTTTCCTCTTACTTTCTCCTTCCTTGTCTTTTCTCGGCAGCGGTTGAAGTGCACCTCTCTATCTTCCTCATGCACACAATCGTTCTTTGGCGCTCCCCCTCGCCATCCGCCCCTCCTCCTTCGTTCTCTCTCTCTCTCTCTCTGACACTCTCGCTTCGCTGCTGTCCTCAGCATCTCCGTGGGGCGGTGACTAATTGCCCCCGTAAATCATTGAGCAGGCCGCACGCTCCTCCGTTTATTTTTCCTGACAGTAATTTACTGCTTGCTCTTTTACACACTTGTCATTGCGTGTTTTTCCTCACATTAGAGTCCTGTGGAAAAAGGAGTGTAATTAACGGTGTGGAGCTCGCCGGCCGCCGCTCTTTCATCATGGTGTGATAATTGTGCTCCTTGTCTGTCACTGTAACCTCTCTCTCCGTTTCCTACCCGGCTCTCCCCACCCTATTTGTCAACCGCGGGAATCATGTGGTTTTCCCAACGCCCTCGCTCCGACGCCGCACGCCAAGGCACCAGTTTTCCTATTTGTCCGAAGCCTGGGTCATTTATATCCCCTGTGCCGCTTGTCAAAAATATTAGCCTGATGCGCTGCGGAAGATAAAAGATTCATGGTAAACACACCTGGACTGGGTCCTGTGGTAACTAAGGATGCCAGACTTTGTATCCGAATTACGGCAGCGCATTGAAATGAGGGTCACGGTGAAGCATTCACAGGTTCGCTGAGCTGAGCAACTACTTCCTGTCTTTAACCACAAGAAGCATGCTCATCAGCATATGCACATACTTCTATTTCACTGGCTGGCGTTCATGAATAATCTCTGCTGCCGAAACAAAACACAACTCTATTTGCAGGACATACCGTGGATTCTATTTTTAACAGGGGTGGGACAGTGATTCACTGCTCGTCTCATTATCCTGTGTGGTTCTCCAGTCCCGATGTATCCATCACCACTAACCCGCGCCCAAGAGGTTAACTCATCAATAACTTTTGGAAGGAGAAGAAGCCATCCGATAGACTCTCTGGCTTCGACCCTGCTCTCTGTACCTCTGCCACAAGCACCTAGCCTTCCCTCAAAGGTTTCAGTGGATTTTGATAATATCTTTATTGGGGCTGTCATGGACAGGGGCTAATGGGACGTCTGGTCAAGATTTCAGGATCCATCACGGCCAGGCTGAGGAATTAGCATGGAGCTCATGCATCAGCTGCCAGAGCTGTCATCCCCTCCCCGTCCCCACTCTCCATTCATTACAATCCCCTGCCGAGCGCTTCTGCAGGGCTGCCGTACACCCTGTCTTCGCTTGCACCATCCTCTTCCTCTACTCTACCTCAACCGCCCCATGGACGCCTCTTGGTGTCAGCCCCCAAATGGTAGCCACTAAATTGGGAGCCACCGTCAGCTCTTTCTTTTTGAAAATGAGAGGACTAACGGAGGCCAGAAGTGTCCTGGGAGGAGACGGCTTACGTTCCGTACCTCCTTCCTTTAAACTCCTCCTCTCCACTTGTGTGTGTTTTTTTTTTTTTTTTTTTTTTTTTTTGCATCACGTGAGGGGGTAGCTGGATGGAATTACCATGTTTAAAGCTATTAAGGGTAATTAAGGACCCTTTGGCCCATGCTGTAATAGAGAGGGACTTGACTTTGATTACTGTTGGCCCTCTCAGTGCTAGCAGGGTGCGCCAGTCTCATTTACGGACCATGACCTGCAGCACATGCGCACGCACCGTTGAGGGCCAGGGTCCCGGTGCTCCCGGAGAGAGTCATCCGCCGTTCTTTAGTTTTCTGTCTCTTTGTCTCATTCCTGCATCAAAAGCAGCATCCACTAAGAAGGTCAGAGCGAAAATGAAGGCAGGCGAGCGGGGCTACAGCTGGGGACGGTGGCCCCGGTCCACTCCCCTCTTCCCCTCATTAGCAAATCAAAGCTGCCCCGGATAGATTCACACTCCTCACCTGATTTTGTCCTTTTGCTCTAATCACGTAGCCACACAATCTTGACTGACAGTTTTCTGTATAATTGGCCCATGATCTGGCGCTGCTCTAATAACCAGAAAATCCCCTCTGAGAGACGGCCAGACACGGGTGACCTATCTCTACATCCCACACACACACATAAACACGCTCTCTCCTCTAGATATACAGTATCGTGCAATACTTACACAGATCTGACTTATATCCACACGTTCCACGCAAACAAGCGCCAGTGTCACCAGCGGCCACCCCCCGTCGCCATCTGCGCGGGCAGTGTTTGTGCCATGCTATTTGTGCATGGAAGAGAGCTAATCCTAATGTTCAATAATGATGTGAATATTGGATGAGCAGCTCAGACAGAGGAGCCTCACTCGCAGCCTCTAATTACTGTTCATTTGCCAGAGTATCAAAGCCTAATTACTGCTCATCTCAATATTCCCCGGGACAGAGGGGGAGTCAAGGCAGGGTTTGGAGGAGACGGCCCCAGGAGACCAGTCAGTCAGCCTTTTTCTCAATCTTTCTCCCTCTCTCGCTATCTCTCCTACTCTGAATAGGTTAACACGGGTGTTTGTGTGTTCAGTTCCTTCCTGCAAGCAAACAAACAAAGATTCTACAAACAAACACACTGATCAGTCTGAGAGACAGCGAGAGAACTGGGGCCTATAATGCCAAGCTTATTGTTTCTTTTGCTCTCTTTGCCTTGTGTTTTTAATGTGTTTTGGGTAAATATTAGACAACGGGAGGAGATGGGAGGAAGCTGCCAGCATATCTCTCATTCTCTTTTCAGATAAAAAGCATTTTTTCCCCTTCTTTTCCTCTCACCTAATCCTGACAGAAGCCACTGCAATCACTAGCTGCCACCCGTTTGACAGTTTCTGTCACCAATTAGCAGCTAAATCGACATCACCCAAAACAAGAAAACGAGGCAATTTATACGTCTGTTATTTATCGTTGGCTTGTGTACTGTATGTCTGGGTGCTTCCCTCTCATCTCTATCTCTCTTTTTGTCTCTATCTCTGTTTGCATCTCTTTCTTCTCCACAGATGCCTGTTCTGCCTCTCGCCCATCGCTCGGTCCTGATGGGCGGGGACTGGATCTTTCCTCTCCCCTTACGAGCAAGTTTGGCGGCTGATTTTTACCAGCCCGTTCTCCTCGAAAATTTACAAGACGTCAACAAGCTTTTAATGAGGTGAGCCAAGCTGTTCGCCGGGCCCTGCCACTCGTTCCTGCCTTTCTCTCTCTCTCTCTTTCTCTCCAATGGGTCGTTAAATGAGGAGATGCTTGTAACTCGTGCATTTTGTTATCATTCAATCAATGTGAAAACACAAACCAGTCATTGTGCTGCTGTTACTCAGGTGATTTACTCTACTTTGTGATGCAGCGTATGTGTGCATGTCACATCCCTTATTTCTCCTTCCTGTAGGACAAATGATGCTAGCTTGAGCTATTTACATCTACACGATCTGGATAGATACGTTAGTAGAAAACCATCTAACACAAAATAAAATAAATATAAAAAACACTAATCCAGCTAATTGTGTGTAAGTTGTCACAACAACAAAAATGTCAGTAGAATTAATAATTAGACCTTGACAAAGTTTATTCTAAAATTAAAGTGTAAAAAGTTTATTTTCAAAATTGCATGCACACAAACCCATGTATAATAAATCACCGGGAGTGTTATTATTTCACTCGGAGCATGCGGCGCATGTCTGTGGACAGGTGTGCTTGTGTATGCTTACTTCATAATCATCTCTTCTATTCTATAGCAACCCTGCAGTGTGTAAGATAATAGGTGTGGATTACAAGGATCCTGAGGAATATAGAAAATCTATATTTCACAGTGAGGTGCAGGGACAACGCATGTCAGATGTATTATAATGGAATGCTCAAGATGTCAGATATGCTGCAAATATGTACAATACAGATGAGCGTCTCAGAGGTGCATAGCTTATTGGCAAGTAGGTAAACAGTATGACAATGGAGTTGTCTCAATCAATATTTGCTTTAGGAAGTCATTTGTTACTGAACAATGATAAATATGCTGCCAATAAAGTAAGTGAAGAGAAAGTGTTGTGTAAAAAAAATTAAATAAGATGAAATAGCGATACATTACATAAGTAACTGCTAATGTAATTTTTCATCAATAAAGTTAAAAGCTAAATGTTATTATAATTAATCAATTAACTAATTAATGAAGATGCTAAAAACAACAAGTATGTTTTACTTTATAAAGTGCACAAATTATATATATATATATATATATATATATATATATATATATATATATATATATATATATATATATATATATATAAAAAAAAAAATATATATATATATATATATATATATATATATATTTTTTTTTTTTTTTTTTTTTTTTTTTTTTACAATTCTTTAACTACGGGTACTTTTTGCCTTGTGAATTTGAGTAAAAAAAGTTCAAAAGTAATGCAATAGCCTCATAAGTTTAAACAATTTGTCTAGTTTTAAGATTTGTAAGAGAACAAACTTAGATATGAAGAGAAATTGTTAATATTTAAAAATCTTTCTATTATGAAATGAACTAATCATCACCTTAGAATTAAAAGGTTCTATCTGACATTTTTGTCAAAATTGAGTTATTTTTCTTAATATAATTGACTTATTTACATTATGGGATGTTTTTTTTTATAAGTTGTTTACATTTTAATACTATTTATTTAAAAACAAATGTTACACACGAACTGTTTGCTACAGAATGCAAAAACTGTAAAGCTCAATATCTCAAAATCATTCAGAGTGCAGATAGAACCTTAAAACTCCAATGTGACAAAATGTAATTTCCACCACATCTCAATATATAGCTTTTATTTCAAAATCAAATAAATTATGGCAGTCAAAAATAGACAAAAATTTTTGTATCTAGTTTAACCAATCTTTCCACAATGTATACAATAATTATACATTTGAACAGTAACAGTGCATACTGTGAATAACTGATTATTATTCAAATATTCTTGAATTTAAAATTATTAAATTAATTTAGAAATAAAAAGTATTACACATCTGCAGGGGTTGGACAATGAAACCGACAATGAAGACCTGGTTTTAGTGCACAATAATTCATCATTGGTGTGGCGCGGTGGTGCAGTGGGTAGTGCTGTCGCTTCATAAGCAAAAAGGTTTCTGGTTCGAGCCTTGGCTGGGTCAGTTGGCATTTCTGTGTGGAGTTTGCATGTTCTCCCTGTGTTGGCATGGATTTCCTCAGGTTCCCCGGTTTCCCCACAGTCCAAACACACGCAATATAGGGGAATTGGGTCCGAAGTTTATGTGTGTGAATAAGAGTGTATGGGTGTTTCCCAGTGATGGGCCGCAGCTGAAAGGGCATCTGCTGGTAAAAACATATGCTGGATAGGTTGTACATATTTGTATATAGTTGATGAATGAGCTTTTGTGGACAAATTTTCATCAAATGTTGATAATAACCAAAGACATACACATACAAATTTTATTAGTTTACAATTGAAGTTATGTGTAATAAAATGAAATGACACAGGAAAAAAGAATTGAACATGAAGAATAGGACATAATAAAAAAACTAATAAAAGCAAATAGCAAATTTGTTACACTCAAAAAAAAACTTTTGTTGCTTGTTTAAACCATTTAATTAATATGAGCTGAACCAACACAAAGATTTTTTTTATTTTTTTATTTTTTTTTTTTTGGGGGGGGGGGGGGGGACAACTTAATTGTTTTATGTTCAACCCACTTAATGAATTAATTGTATTGTGTTGGGACAATAATAACAAGTTATATAGAACCCTGCATTTTTACAATGTATGTAAAAAGAATTAAGAAAAATGTACAAAAATGCCACTCAGAAGGCAAGTGGGATTTCTTTTAGCTATATCAATTTGAGATTTTATCCAAAGGTCCTTGTTATCATATATGAAGCTTGTGTTACATGATTTTAAAGGGCAAGTTTCTAAGAGACTTAATTTACACAATGTGTCCAACCTCTAGAAAAAAGTACAAAGAACAGATTATGATGTAATTACAGGGTAGCAGAGCACATCTCAGCTGGTGTGGGAGTGTGTGCTGTAATTACGTGTGTAGCGTGGCAGCGTGGTGCTCAGTTAACCCAGCAGAAGACTGGAGGCTCAGTGGTGAGCTCTTGGCCTAAAGTGCTCCTCATTTAAACCGATCGAAAAAATCAATGAGGTGAAGTATGATTCTGCACTCTTTCAGCTATGTCCCTTTCTCCCAAGAGCTCTCTGTTAACTCACTTTTACCAGCTGAGCTCTTTCTGCAGAGTAACCACACATATGAATCTGCCTTGACCAGAACTGAGAAAAGCTACACATGGCTGATATGGCCAAAACTTTGGATTGGCATATTAAAAAAAAATTGGATAATACACTACAATAAATATTTTGCAAATGACTGATTATTTTTGCCATTTTATCTACAGAACACATTGCCAGTTTTGTTTTTCTTTCAAAAAACATATAACTAAAGGTGGTGGTGACTTTAAAAATATGACCAGATGTTGGCAACAACCAAAGAAACCCATACATACAAAGAAAAAAAAATAGTTAAGAAATTGTTATTTGTATTGAAAAAAATTACACAGATAAAAAGTATTGAACATATGAGGAAAGGGAGGTGAAAAAAACAATGGAAAGCCCAGACAGCAACTGAAAACTTTCAGTAGTTAAAAAGCAACCCTCTGCTCTTTGCCATTGTAAATTACTATCTCTTCAGTGCCAACACTTACCAGGAGGATGGATATGAAACCCAGATGGACAATTTAGCTAGACAATGGTTTTTCTCAATTGGTTTCAGAAAAAAAAAAAAAAAAAGCTGCTGGAATGGCCCAGCCAATCACCCTTCTTTAAACCAATATAAAATAAGAACTAACAATCAGAGTTCATGGACGAGACCAACAGAACTGTACATATTTGAAGACTCCATCGAAAAAACAAGTCACACCTGAGCAATGCATGCAACTACATTCTCTGTTCAAGAAGCTTCTTGAAGCTGTGATTATCTTTTATTTAAAATATGAAATATGTTTCACTAGTTCACTACCTTCTCCTTTGGGCAATTTTTCCATTGCTTTTACACGTAACTATTTTTTTGTCTTTTGATTATTTGTATGTTTGGATTGTTTGTGATTTTGTCCCAAACATTCTGGTCTTAATTTTATATAAACAGATCCTTAGAAATAAATTTACCTAGAAAAATCATGACAATCGTTGACAACAATTATTTTACTCGCTGTATACTTTATATGCCACAAATTGTGTTTAGGGGAGGCACGGTGGCTCAGTGGTTAGCGCCAGTGCTTTACAGCAAAAATTTGCTGATTCGAGTCCCAGCAGGGACAGCTGCCATTTCTGTGTAGAGTTTGCATGTTCTCATTGGTTTCCTCCATGTGCCCTGGTTTCCTACACAGTTAAAAAAACATATATAGATGAATTGAGTAAACAAAATGTATGCATGTGTGTGTGAATGTGAGATGGTATGGTGTTTTCCAGTTATGGGTTGCAGCTGGAAGGGCATCCTCTGTGTAAAACATATGCTGGAATAGTTGTTAGTTCATTAAACTGTGGGAATCCCTGTGGAACTGAACCAAAGGCAAATGAATGAATAAATGAATGAATAAGTTATGTTTAGTTCATTAAACTACACACACAGGCAGCGTGTTTTCCCACAGACAGTTTTCTCTAATGCAAAATCTTTTTAAACATTGGACAAGTTATGTAAACACAGAAAGAGCTGCAGAATGAAAATGGTGGAAAGTGGAGAAAACAGTGAGAAGTAAAGAAAAGATTTAGACCAAATAAAATGACGGAAAGTTTTAGAGGAAATATATACATTTTTCAGACCTTTCTTATTTTGTCTTGTATAAGTGGTATTGCTCTATTAAACAAACAAAAACGTATCTGAATACTCTGGTAGAATAAATGGTAGAATACTTGATTACTAAAATATTCCTTATCTGCAGTCATAGTTCTCATTTCACTGTCATGTAAAATGATGTCATGTAATATTTTTATTAATGACTGTTTTAAATAAATAAATAATCAGTTCTAATACTATGATATCTTTAAAATAATAAAAAGCCTTCCAACATGGTAAGCAATATGCTGTGCTATAAAGCTTTGTGTTTATTTAATTAACATGCCATGCATCAAAATGTTTTAATACAAATGTAATGGATGTCATTCACTTAAAAATCTAAGACATCGACTAAGTACATTCAGTATTCAGACATCGACTGAATACAATGTCATTCAGTGTAACAATAATATACCAACAAAAGGAAAAAATATTGTGATCATGCACATTTATAACAGTGCTTATTACACTTCACAAACAACAGTAAAGCCCCAAAATAATCATTACCGGGCTCTTAATTTGCCACTTTATCCTTCATTTCACATTTTTTTCGTCCATTTGTTTTAAGCATTTGTCAGTAACATGCTTATAATCATCAAAACACAATAGAATTTAGTATGATCGCTTGTTTCATTTGAGCTATATTTAAAAAATTGCAGGTGAAAATGAGTGTGATGTGTATGAATGAGTATGAGTGACAATATAATATTATTTCACCCATGTTTCAACATTTTATTTGGTAGCATTTTAAATATTAATATTACAACATTTCCAAAACATCTATCAAAATGTAAACTTTACTGTATATTTTAGGCAGGGTGTCAAAAAATCTCTGGTTAAAAGATCTCCTAGCCCTCAGCTTAGCATCAGCAGATCTGTTTTGTGGAGGCTTTGGTGGAGTCACCCGTCAGTTGCATCAAATGGCTCTGCTTAATCATGGACGGCACTAAGGGGCTGAACTGATTCTGTTGAAGGGGGTGAAAATGCTGACAGACAAACTGCTGTGCCGCAGGGAAATGGAGCGACCACAACCGACACACTTTCTGCATGTTTCTGCTTTACAGCCATCTTTGCAAATGACTTGCAGAACACTCAAGGGCAAGACCTTCTGCAACAGCGCGGTCGTTTAATGAATTTTAACATCTTCTGCGAACAGTCACATTTACAGCACATTTAAGTCCCTGTAGTGATGCTGTGACTGAACCCGCTCAACCTGCCGCATTTAAATCCTTCTGTTCCTGTTAAAGAAAGCGCTCCTCCTTTTATGCAAACACTCACCTCGAGTGACTAGGATGTGTCTCCACTGTCTCTCTCTCTCTCTTTCTGTACTTACCCACACAGCACTGCCCATCCATACACATGACCTACAAAACAATAAATGACTTTTAGCCCTGCTGTAAAGTATAAAGTATTTAAAAATAGAGCCCTGGGGGCTGCTTTGTCCGTGGCTGGAGGCGTTATTATAGCCGGCCTGTCACGCGCCATCCCCTCAGGTCATTACTAGCGGGCAGAGCTGCAGCCCTTGGCAGCCTAACAGAGGCAGAGTGCTCCATTATCTGGAACAGGGAGCAAGGGAACGAAAGAGGGGAGGAGAGGAGAGGCCTGGACGCTGATCTGAGGAATGAGAAATGGGGAGATGGCAGTGAAAGCTGTGGGGAAAGGGGGAATGCTTTTCGGGACTGGCCCGGCTCCTAGACGCCACCCATTTGGAGGCTGATTCGCAAATGCTGGTGGTTTGGAGCGCTGGCAAAGGAAAGCTTAACCTGATCAAGGACATAATTGCATGTTTTTTTCACCCGTTTTTCTTTTTTCGTTTGATGCATATATTCCCTTTAGTTAAATCAGATCCTTCTTGCCAGAGTCCGTTCGTGTTGAATTAGCAGAGTAGAGGCTGGTCCTGCAGTTGAGTAAACACTGCAAGGTGCAATAACAGGTTTATTTTATATAGCTCAAAAGAATGAGAGTACAATAGCGTCGCAGATGGTCTGTAATTTACAGATCTTTTATTCGTCTCGAAATCTCCCACGTCCCAAAAGCCATGTATCAATACACTCTTGATTGTTCTAGTGTGGCTTCACATGAAAGGCAGAGCTCACTGTGAGAATAAATAGTATAAGAAGCGTCTGAACTCAGATTCTGACTGTTGACGTTGGATTGAAGGCATCTGGTCCTGGGATATGCTGCGTTATATTGGGAGACTAAGAATGATTCCCTATAACGGTGCATTTGTTGGTTCCAAAGAGTTTAATTTAGACAATTTATATATAGTTCAACTAAAAATTATCTCATCATTTACCAGTGGTGGACAAAGTACACAAACAGAGTATTTAAGTTATAGTACAAATACACAAGGTAAAATATCAATCCAGTAAATGTGCTCCCGTTACATTTTTATTTTGCTTTCAAATGTACTATCTAAACTACTATGATTATTTTTTGTTTGTGTGTGTATCAAGACTCTTGGCATACTTGTCAAAACCCTGAACTCGAGCATTTTTTTCTTTAGAACCAAATTAAAAAAACAGATTTTAAGGTTGACTTGTAATGCAGTTACAAGTCTACTATTATATCTGAATGCCTTTCTGAATACTGACCATATCTGATTTACTAAAGCAAGAAGTAGTTTATGCGTAGAAAGCTCTGTTTCAGTCATTTTTCTTTAAGAATGTTATATCAGTTTACTAATGCTTGTGATTGCCAGCATTTGTGTTAATTCCTGAACTACTTCAAAAGACCCGGTTTACCCAAACCTCTCTATATATCAGTAGTGTAAGATGCAAGTGCAAAGTGTCTGCCAAAATACAACAAAAACTCCCAATACTACAAATTCGCTGAGGTTTAATATACTAAACATTTTATTAAATACTACTACATTTTATATCAAATGTCATTTACTGAATAATAGCATTGAACAAATAACAATATAAAAAGTTAGTTTTTTATATAATGCTGTAAAACAACATTGCAATACATTGCTCAATGAAAGTATATTGCAGGTTGTATATTGATGACCAGATGAATCGGAATGGATAGGAGGGGATTTGGAAGCCAGGCAAATAGACAAAGTTGAGGAGTCAATGACAACCAGAGGGGGGAGGGGGGTGGACAGGGATAAGCCACACTAGGAAGGAGGGACGCAGACACGAGATAATAAGAGTAGAAAGTGATAAGTAAACTTTGAAAATGTAAATGACACTGACCAAGAGAACAGTGCAGTCCTTAAAGTAGCAATGAGGCCAGAGACTGAATGGAGCTTGGTGCTGGTTTTTATGGTGCTGAGGTGATGTCTGGTGATGACGTGCAGGTGTGGGGCTAACCAGAATTCAGGTGACAGTGATGTGGGTTATTGTGGTGACTGTGAGTGGGGAGAACCTGGCCTGGCTGTGACATTAGGTTCTGTGAAAAGAGAAGGGTTGAAAGGTTTTAGAAGTGAGACATGAAAAGTAGGGTGTCTTTTGTATGCTGATTTTCTTAGTGATGGGGAAGGGACCAACAAATTTGGGACTCTCTGGGACTCTTCTTGCGGGGCTGATGGAGACACATTCTGTGTGGATAGACAGACTTTTTGGCTGACCTCTTAGGAGAAGTGTTGGAGTGGTGACGATCTGCAGTGCTTTTAAGTCTCTATACAGCCCTCTGAAGGTGATGGTGTGCCAGACCTCCTCTATCTTTTGGAACTAGTGGACAAAGGCTCAGGCTCAGGATCCTTTGGGGCTTCTTTAGGGAAATAAAGCCAGGGGGCGACAGGCTTCTCTCAGATATTGTTGATTCTTGAGGTTGGTGTGAAATTGTGTAAAACTGTGAATGGATGTATTTACCCTGCCAACTAATGCCTCCACTCTTCAAGGGCAAGTTTGATAGCTAGGAGCTCACGATCTCCCACATTGTAGCTGCCAACTCTGCAGAACTTTCTATAAAAGTAGGTGCAAGGATGGAGTCATGATGGTACCTCTTACCACTGGGAAAGGATGGCCCTCATTCTGGTAGAAGAACTCAACAGTGAAAGGGAGCTCTGGATTGGGATAAACTAGGAGGGGGGCCTGGATAAATGTCTGGAAATCTTGGAACACAGAAGGAGCGTTTGCTAATCCACAGGGCATCACCCGATACCCATAGTGGCCAATAGTGGTGATAAACACCGTCTTCCACTTATCACCTTCCCTTATTTTGATGAGATTGATCGCACTGCAGAGGTCTAGTTTGGTGAAAACATGGGCTCTGCGAATATGTTCTAAGGCAGCTGGGATGAAAGGAAGTAGGTATCTTTTCTTGATGGTGATTTTGTTGAGAGCACAATAATCGATGCACAGACGAAGCCACGATCCTTTTTGGCCACAATGAAAAATCCAGAAGCAGCAGGGGATGTATAAGGGCGGATGCAACCTCCTTGAAATACGGTCTCTTCTCCGTAATCCTTCATGTTCTTACAATTGGGAATGGACAGGGGGTAGATATGTCCATGTGACACTGGCTCACCCTCAATTGACTGCACAGTCCCATGGCCAATAAAGTGGAAGCTCTTTTGGGGCAGAAGATATGCTTGAATGTGGCTCAAGAGAGCAAAGGGTTGTGTTTAACCATGGACATCCTAGAATGATGTCGGCAGTGGACCCTTACAGAACCAATAGATCAGTATACTTTTTGTGAAACAACTCTAAACTGCATATGTATGAAATCACCAACTCGATTGACGTGACGGCGGTTTAAGGGTTTTCAGATGATGGACTGAACATTATAGCTTTTCTCCGAGGAGCAGGTTTTGCAGTGGAGCTGATGGCAAAGGGCTCCAGAGATAAAATTGCCCACTGAACCAATTCTGCCCACTGAACACGAGTCAAGGAGGGCGACCACTGGAAAAGATATGTTAGGTGGAGTAAGCATCACAACACTTGTGAGTGGTATCATGTTTTCTTGCATAGCATGAATGGCACTCCCCGTTGGACATGCAGGACGGATGGGGCATGATTGCACATAAATTCCCAGTCTTTCCACACTATAGGCAAAGATCTCAGGTCTGCTTTAGTTAATCTTTCTTGACCGAGGATCATTAGTTCAGAGCTGGGTTCTGGAAGGGTTGAGGGAACAGGCTGACAGAGGAGTGGAGAATAGGAAGTACCTGGATGTTCCATCGATAACTGAATGAAGTTTTCCGGATCACAGATATAATCGCAGGCAGCATAATTGCATTCACAGATGTGGTTTGAGACCTTAATGACAAGTTTTCATCAGGGCACATTTATCCCACAGACTGGCGGCTGCGAGAGGGGCTCTTGAGTTAACATCATACCTTGTTTCAAATGATAAAACTGTTCACCAGCGGATGCTTCTTCAGTGGAGCGAACAAAAACTGCTTTGAAATGTTCTGTAAACAATTTCATAGACTGTGCCACCACACACATTTGGGTCCAAAAAGTCTCTGCCCAGCGCAGCATCTTGTCTGCACGGAGAGAAATCATGAAAGCAATTTTTGAAGCACCAGCAGGATATAGCAATGGTTGCATCTCAGACACTAGTGAGCATTGAAGAAGAAACCCGTTGCACTCCTTCACCAGGCCTGAGTAAGGCACTGGCCAGGCCATGTGGCTGGCATTGACATGCTGTGGAGAAGTCATGTGGAAGGTGGAAGTGCTCCGTGGTGGTAGTGGAGGTGCTTGCAAAACCTGTTTGAGAGAGTCCACAAGTGCTGCTCATCTTGTTGGTTTAGGTTTGGTGTTCTGTCACTGAAGGACATGGTAGCCAAAGATGTAAGTATGATAACAGTTCATTGTAAGGATGGCAGGAATGTAAACAAAGCTCAATGACGTTATATTGCAGGTTGTATATGGATTACCAGTTGAATCAGAATGGACCAGAGGACATATAGAAGCCAGGCACATAGATAGACAAAGTTGGGGAATCAACGACAACTAGAGGAGGGACCAGGAGAAACCACACTAGGAAGGAGAGAGGCACACACTGCAGATTATAGGAGACAAGAGAGGTAAGTAAACTTGGAAATGTAAATGACACTCACAGAGAGGAGAGTGCAATGAACATGGCTTACCTCAGCATTTCCGTTGATTGGAAGGATTCTTTTCAATTTTTAATTTTGACCTTGAACTGCATTTGCACTAAATAGTTACCACCAAGGCAACCAAAACAGAGCATACACTGTACCCTGATTGGTGACTTGCCACATGGTTTCACCAATAAATATTTTTCCACTCACACACTAAAAAGGAATGACTGATTAAGCAAAATGTAGTTGAGTTAAAAGTAAAATATTTGACTTTGAAATGTAAAGTTACAAATTCTTCCCAAATTGAAATACTTCAGTAAAGTGCAGGAGTCTCATTTATAAATGATGCATGCACAAAATGGGGATGATACGTGTATGCCAATTCTCACTCAAAGGCTGTGAAATGGACTGAAATTTGTGTAGTTTTACTCAATATTTGCTGTTACTCATCTAGTGCAGCACTGCACTGATGTGGAGTGGTTGGGCACATGTAAAACACAAAACTTATAGGCATGATAAAAATGCAACAGCAAATTTTTTTTTTTTAAATATCTGTTTCTTTTTGTTAACATTATTGGGTAGGTTACTGTTAGAGTAGGGTTTTTACTAAATGTTTAATTTTTAACTTTCTGCAAAGCATACAGGAATCAAAGTAAAACAAATACAGTTCTGTACATCATTTCCTTGCTGAATTTTTTAGCCAAACTGTCTATTGATAGAAAAGTATTTAACAATATTCCCTGGTGGGTTCATTCACGTTACCAATATTTTTTTATTACCCTTCAAATGTTTTAAAAAATGAAACTTTCCAATTAAGATATAAAACAAAGGTATATTCGGAACCTTGAAAGCATAAATTAGGAATTTGTCTAACTATTTAAACTCAAAAAATCTATTGCTGCTTATTTACCCACCTACTTTTACTTTGCTCTAAAAATATCTTGCTAGATTTTTAGGTATTTACTTTCTGGTGTGCAGCAGAAAGTGTCAGGTATGATACATAATTTACACATAGTAGGGTTTATTCTGTCAGCATAAGCTGGACTCTCAATCATCTTGTCACAGTAAATGCCTTACACACTCCACATTTCAGTTCAATCAGTCTTGAGTAGTCAGACCTTCAGACTGAAAGCAGAAGGTCTATAATCCTTTGCAGCTTTCGTTCTCTTAAAACCGCCAATGATGCTGCCTGACTGAAATTGAAAGCAGTCAGTCAACTGCTTTGTTTAGCATCATGTTTCTAGCTAGCATGATAATGTAAACTCAACATCTCTACACTTAAACATTGCTTGGCTACTTATATTACCACCACATGGACACTCAAGTATTGGGTCTGGTGTCTAAATCCTCTGTTAAGTCTGACTGCTGAAGTTTGAAGTGGGAACGCTATTTCAGGGTTTACCAGTTTAAGAACTATAAGGAAAAGCAGAAAGTCAACGATGTGATGGCAAACCCTGCACTGTAGACAAAGCTCTGCTGAATTGAATAAGGGACCAGTCAAGGAGCCCAAGACTGTATGTTCTTAGCAATCAGCACTCCAGCCTGTTCTGAAGGCATTAGCTTGAACAGAATGCTAGTATCGCAAAGTTGAACTATCCAAATCAGCCTATATAATGAGTTAGGGACTAGCAGCTAGACCCCCAGACTCTAAATGACACCAATCAGACAACTGCGCTACAAGCTAGCTTGAGGTACAAAAGTGTAGCATTTTAGCTTATGGAAAACAGGGGTGTGGTGGCTAAAAGTGAAGACACAGAGCCTTGCTCACTGTTAGGTCACAAACTGTATGACCCAGAGAATATGAGAATGATGAGCAAATGAGGAGACAATATATGCTATCTGGTCTCCATATTCTTCGATACTGCTGAAAACTACTTGGCAAAGCAGATGGAGCATGTGTGCATCTTAAATCTAAGATAGTTTTAGTCCGAGATGTCACTCCTTGACCACTAGAGTGGACATCAACTGGCCGATGGTCATAGTACCGTAAGACCTTATTCACCAGTCTGCCAGGTGGTGGTGCTATGTGGACCTAAATACATCATGACTGTTTAGTTCACCTGGGAAATCTCTACTATCTAGAGTATGAAGATAGTAAAGTGGCTTTGGACAGCACAAGTGTATTCTGTGACTTTAAAATCTCCTCATGCACTTCCAGGAAGAACTACAAAGGGGCAGTATGTAGCTGTGCATCATGATTAAACCAGGAACCAGTCATCTAGTCCACTGGAGAAAACAGAATTCTACTAAAGTCTGATGCCTGTAGCAGCCCTGGCAAGCATGGCAATCAACTTATGCCGAGTTCAGACTGCATGATTTTCAAAGTAATCGTGTCACAGATGTTTTCACACAGCATGACTATCTGGGCTAGCGTTTCGTCGCTGCTTTGTTTACACTGCAAGATTGATCTGTGACAAGGACTTTCACATTGCATGACTTTACTATAGGAAGAATCGCCGACAAGTTCGTCCAAACTACGTCTCACAGCCAAAAACACGTAGTATTTTTTTGTTATTAACTACATAATGAGAAAGAAGCCTTTAATGGGGTAGAAAATGTCCATATTTGCTCACCTGGGTTTAAAGGGAATTAGCCATTTCTCCTTAACGTTAATAATAAACTAATTTCTTTATGTATGAAACGTCAAACAGACACGGTTGCTCCTGAGTCCTGTCAAACCTGCACTAGTTTTTCCTCCATTTCGTGGGTCCAAAATAAACCGAAAAGGAGCGCTTTTAACTTCTCCCCCAGCCTCCCGCTGGCCTGCAGCAGGTATACACACACGCACACACAAGTGAAAGCTGCTCTCTCATTGGCTGTAGGCGATGGCTGATGTAATTTTCAGTCAAAACTTAATTCACACGGTATGATTTTAATCGCCGACAGCTCCAGATATTTAGCATGCCAAATATCTCGCAGGCATCTTCGACTCATCGGCGATTCTCTCAGATCGCGTCTTTGATAGTTCATACTGTGTGACTGTCACTCATGTGCACGAGCAGCGATTTGCCTGTGATTTCAGGCATTTGTCAGCGATTTCTCAAAACCTGTCGGCGAGCCAAAATCGGGGCTAAAATCACGCAGTCTGAACTAGGCATTAGGGCGCACTCACACTATGCTATCCGAACCTTGCCCAGGCCCGTTTCCCTGATCGTTTGAGGAGTGTGAGTGCTCAGGTGCAGTATTCTTGTAGTGTGAGTACAAAGCGTGCCTGAGCCCGAAACTGAAGATGAAACGTGACTTTTAAGGAATTGTTTGATATGGATTTATTAATCATTCTTACTGTTCAATGAACGCAAACTGTTGTAGATTATTAAAGACACAAACCCCTCACTGCATGACCGCTGCACCTTCAGCAAACCTCCTAATTTCTGCAGCCCGAGGACTTTATGATTGTTTATGAGCATCAAAAGTGGCTGATATGTTCGGCAAAATATTTAGCTGCATGTCATTGCATCCCAAACGGTGAAAACAATATAACTAAAGAAATCTCCACTGTGCTGAGCGAGAGCCCTTATTACTGAACCGCATCATCGATGACGTAAGCGTGCTCAGGCGCGAATGCAATGTGAGTGCAGGCCGTCGGGGGAGATGGGAGGGGGAACAAGTCTGCTTCAAGGCAACAATACATAGTGTGACTACGTCCTTAGACCAACCTTGATTGGAGAAGATCATTCTTTATCCATAGATGCAGTAATGGACTTCTGATCTTCTTCCGGAGCCCTGAATGACACATTAGGCCTGTGATGAGATAGGCCCAGGCTTACTGTACATCTGGAAACTTAACAGCATGTGAACTCTACGTTACCATCCAGTCTCCAAAAGCACTTAAAAACTCATAAACAACAGAGAAGTCTCCTTTGTTCTTAGGACCTGTTCACATGTCCTATCTCAAACCATATGAAAAATGCATAGTTGCTTTGTTTCCTTTACTATTTCCAACACACTTCTGGGATGGTACTCACATGGTGTCTGTCATTGCTAAGCAACCATCAACAGTACTCTCAGAGGATCCACCACTGACAAACCGATTGCTGCAGCTGACACAAATTTGATTTATGAAGACAAAGTGGAGAAGTGATTGGCTACTCTGCATTTGTCTGACGTAATTAGTCAGATGACAACATTCTAAGTGAAATGGAGATGTACAGTATAGTACGTTTTACAACAAAGCACTGTACAAAGGGTGTAATCATATGCAGATTTGCATTGTTGGTGCTAGATATGCTGATGTGAGTATTCCAGAAACAGCTGACTTTCTAGGATTGTCACCTAGCTAAGGTTAACAAAGAATGATCCAAAAAACATAATATAATAATATCCTTTAATTGGCAGTTCTGATGTGCAAAAAAATCAGAATTGCCAAACTGATTTGAAAGGCTAGAGAGATTGGCACTACAGTTTAACTAACAAATATGACATCATATTCAGAAACTTACTTTTTAATCAATTTACTTAAAACATTACAAATAAAGGCTGTCATTCCTAAGGACTAAGGAATTTTATTGCATAAAGGACAAGGGCACAAGCCTAAGCTGAACAACTATGATCTTCGGTCCCTCAGGCAGTACTGCATCAAGAATCATCATTCATCTATAAGTGATATCATCACATGGGCTCAGGACTACTTTAGCAAACCTTTGTCAAGTACTACAATACATAGTTACTCCCAAAAATGTCAATGAGAAGTGTACTGGGCCAAAAAGAAGCTTTATGTTAACATTGTCCAGGAGCACTGTCGACTTATCTAGGCTCAGAGGCATCTGAGATGGGCCCTCGCACAGTGGAAATGTGTACTGTGGTCAGATGAATCAGTATTTCTGGTATTTGTTTGGGAAATGCATGCTGTGGGCTCTGGACCAAAGAAGAAAAGGATCATCCAGACTGTTACCAGCAACAAGTCCAAAAGTCAGGTCTGAAAAGATAACTTGCACTTCTGTGATAAGCACTATTAATGTTGAAAAGTACATAGAGATTTTGGAGCACAATGTGCTGCCATCTTTTCCAGGGACACCCATGCATATTTCAACAAAACAATGCAAAACCACATTCTGCATTACAAAGTCCTGGCTGCGGAGGAAAAGGATACAGATACTTGACTGGCCTGTCTGCAGTGCAGCACAAAAAGTGACAATGAAGACTTAACTTAAAACTTGTTAGCAGGAAGAATTGGACAAAATTACATCTGAAATATGTTATCACTTGGTGTCTTCAATCTCTAAATGTATTTTAGGTGTTGTGAAAATAATGGCTACATTACAAAGTGGCAAATCTTCACCTTGGAATCATAAGGTTCTACCTGCGTTCTGAATGATTTTGAGATATTGGACTTCAAAGTTTTTGCATTCCATAGCAAACAATATGTGTGTAACATTTGATTGCCCGATTCAGCACACTCACACTTCTCAAACGATTTGGGAAACGGTTTGCATAGCATAGTGTGAGTAGACCCTTAGGCACTCTTCTTCTACACAAATTTACTGTCTTCACACCCTCCTGAAAACTTGGACCTAATTTAAGAAATACATGTATTGGAATGGGACAAATATATTATGCCAGGGGTGTTCCTGAACCAGACCCAAACCTGCTAATAAAAGTCTCACTGGAAACACCTAGTCAAGTTTTTTTTTTTTTTTTTTTGCAGCTGGTTGTGACTAAAATCTGTTGGACAGTGGCCCACCAAGACCAGGATTGGACACTCGTGCCTTAGGGAAACTATTTGACAAAGGCGCTTGATCTACTCCCTCCAGACATACACCCACTCTCTCTATTATGCAAATACTAAAATAATAAAATAAAAACTTTCTGAATAAAAATCTGGTTTAAAAAAAAATCCAGCAAACTTCAAGACCTCCAATACAGAGATCAGAAACGTGACATTCATTAAAAGACATCACTGCTTTGTAATATACACCATTTTGACAAAGATGTGAAAACTGTGTATCTGTTCCTATAAGGTCCTCTCCGGTGTTCACCGTGTCTTACATCAATGAAGATGTCTCATCAAGCACTCGATGGTGATAGAAAAATACAGCTGTCTTAAATCATTACCGTGCCTTGTTTGTTGAAGATGCAAAGCTTGGTAACCGAGCAGGGATTAATAAACATGTTGTCCTTTGTGAAGTGAGGTGTTTGTCCCCTCATTGTAGCTTTGTGGATGGTATTGATGACTGCTCTAAACAGCTACCATTGTGTCTCCTTTCATATGAGAATGCCTGTTAAATTGGTTTAGCACTTTGAAACATCTCATTCACGTATCTTTGACCAGTCACAGCATGAAAGCAGTTGTAGGGAACAGCAGACACTGAGCGTGATTAAAGGCAAAGTGAGAGATGTGAAGCATCTGTCTCTCTCTCTTTCGCTCTCTCTCTCTCTTTTGGCAGTGTGGTATAAGTTTGAACAGAGAGATGGAAAAAGCTTTCTATTTGACATGTGTCTCAGCTCTGGCCAGGTTGTGCGAGAGAACGGGGCTTTCACACAAGAGAGTCTGGCCATGTCGAGTATATGTTAGCCTGTCAGTCAAACATGACAGCTGTTTCCAGACTGACTGAAAGAGATGAAAAGACAAGAGAAGTAAGAGAGAGAATAGAGTAAGTAGTTTATTCGAAGTTCGTTGAATCCATCCAGTTCTACTCATTGCTGCCCACACTACATGATCAGATAAATATGTTGACAAATATGTTGTGTTTATATCAGCCATTCACCATGTAGTACTAAATACAATAGGGATTTATACACATATCAAAAATAAATGCGTTCTGAATGCTTTACACAGATGCTAACAAGGTAGACAAGACATGCATTCACAATAACGATGATAAAAAACTAAATAATATCCAATATTTTTTTTTCAAATGTTGTTACCTAAAAAATTGTTATGCACTGTAAAAATTTATTAAAAGTTAATAATAATTATTACACGTTTAATTTACACGAATAGACGGTTTTTAAACATAAAAAAGGTTAATTCTTTAGAATTGGAAACACATGAAATTTTATTGCCATGGTTTAACCATCCATTGATTAAAATTCCATGGCATTTTAAAGATATAGTTCACCTAAAAAGTTCACACACACACGCACAAACACACAAAGATATTTTCCACAAATGCTGGTTTCTGACACCCATTGAAACCTTAAATAAATAAAGTTAATTAAACCATACCTTCTAGGTTTTTGTCTGTATTGTCTAATAATGTAATTATATATATATATATATATATATATATATATATATATATATATATATATATATATATATATATATATATATATATTATCTAGCTGTTGTAAAAATGTTTTTGCAAGTAAAGGTTTAAAAAATTATATACAGTCAACCCCTGGGTAATAATTTTGGGCTTGTATATATAGAGGAGCTGGACAATGAAACTGAAATGCTGGCCTATTAGTGTTCAGTGTGAAGGTTTAATTAGCAGAATAATTGCAGTTTTGCTTAAAATATTGCAATGCACAATACAATATGGGTGACATATCAGAGTTCAAAAGAGGACAAATTTGTTGGTGACTGTCTCGCTGGCACATCTGTGACCAAGACAGCAACTCTTTGTGATGTACTAAGAGCCTCAATATTCGGGGTAATGTCAGCATACCACCAAGAAAGATAAACCAGAAACTGGATGCAATAGGAAGCTGTCTGAAATGGATGTCCGAGGTTGTATCCAAAAAATAAAACCACAGCTGCTCACCTCACTGCAGAATTAAATGTGGACCTCAACTCGCTGTTTCCACCAAAACTGTTCACAGAGAACTCCACAGGGCCGACATACATGGATAGGCTGCTATAGCCAAACGTTTAGTGACTTTGCCAATGCCATATGTTGGTTTCAATGATGTCAGCAGCGGAAATCTTGCAGTGTACAATGTGAAAGAATGTGGACAATACAGTATGTATTGTTATCTGAGTCCACATTCACTGTCTTTCTTACATCCTGGAGAGTTAGGGTGTGGAGAAGCCCCAAAGAAGCATACCACCCAGACTTTTGCATACCCAGCATAAAGCATGAAGCTGAATCTGTGATGGTTTGGGCTTTATTATCATAGCATTACCTAGGCTCAATACTTGTGCTAGATGGGTGCATCACTGCCAAGGACTACATTCTGGAGGACCAAGGATTGTCAAAATTGAACCATGATGGCGGTGCCGTGTATCAGGATGATAATGCACCAATCCATACAGCAAGACTGGTGATGGAGTGGATTGATGAAAACAAAAGTGAGGTTGAACATGTCCCATGGCCTGCACAGTCACCAGAAATAAATTACTGAGCCATTTTGGGGTGTTTTGGAGAAGCGAAACAGGAAATGTTTTCCTCCATCAACATCATGTAGCGACCTGACCACTATACTGCAAGAAGAATGGCTCAGAATGCCTTTGGCCACTTTGCAAGACTTTGTCATTCCCAAGAAGAACTGATGCTGTATTGGCAGCAAAACACCATACTAAGGATTTATTTTAGTCTAAAACAATGATAGCGAACTCTTAAACTAACATTTTCAGTAAATGGTTAGACAAAAAAATTGACAAAACCAAAGCTATGTCACTACTGCAAAGCAGAGTTAATATATCACAGAATACTTCAAGTCTTAAGTACAGTATCACTTAAATGCAGTATCATTGTTGATGCCTGCAAATCATGCACCCAAACAACCAGTGAAGATGGCAACCCGTGGTAACATTAAGCTTCGGCAGACTACTTCGCAGAGTTTAGTTACATTTTCAGATGATAAAGAATTGGGTGTGTCTTTGGCGAAGGGCTTGGTGGAGAGCAGTAAGGCCCAATCCCAATTCTATTTTTGTACCTCTGCTCCTTCCCCTCAGCCCTTAAAACCAAGTGTGAGGAGAAAAGGGCTTCCAAATGTACCCCTAAGAAATGGGACAGCACTACAGCACCTGCACACGTCATCATATGTCATTGCGATCTCTAGCTTGTATGAGATCAGACCATCGCGATTCCAGTTGTGTTATTTATCAGTATTCATCTTCAGGAAATCACTAAAGGCATATATCATGGTATCATAACGATCTAATGTGACAATAAGATCGTAATGCTGTGCATTCAACACAGTGGCTATATTCAATGTAACACCAAAAACATTTAACATTATATCAGACACTGTAAAAAAAGCTCATTCCCAGCCACTAGACTTTTCTGACAGGGTATTCGAGTGTCACTGAGTGTCAGAATGTTGTGGGACTAATATACAGGAGTTATTTGGATTATCCAAAGGAAATTCAGTACTTCATAGATAAAAGTCCCCTGCACAGTAAAACTTTGTTGTTGTTTTCAAACATTTTGCCTCTCTCTTAACAGTGCCAGCAGTTACAGACTGGACTGTTTATGTTGTTTACTGATACAATTAAGTTTTTGTTTTCACCTGTTACAAAATACATTTACTGTAAGTGGATAAGTACACTGTGGTCATAAAGGGGTGGACATGGTCAGCAACAATACTCAGGTAGGCTGTGTCGTTGACACGATGCTCAATTGGTACTAATGGGCCCAAAGTGTGCCAAGAAAATATCCCGCACACCATTACACCACCACCAGCAGCCTGAAGAGTTGACACAAGGCAGTTCGGATTCATGCTTTAATGTTGTTGACGCCAAATTCATCAGACAAGGCAACATTTTTCCAATCTTCCCAATATTAGCTGACAGTAGTGGCACCCAGTGTTGTCTTCTGTTGCTGTAGCCTATCCACCTCAAAGTTCGACATGTTGTGCATTCAGAGATGCTCTTCAGCATACCTTAGTTGTAGCAAGTGGTTATTTGAGGTACTGTTGTGTTTCTATTATTTTGAACTGGTCTGGCCATTCGCCTGTGACCTCTGACATCAACAATTGATTTGCACCAACAGAACTGCCGCTCGCTGGATTTTTTCATTTTTCAGGCCATTCTATGAAATCCCTAGAGATGGTTGTGCGTGAAAACCCAAGTAGATCATCAGTTTCTGAAATACATTATTTTCCCTCAACTGTAAATCTACATATTTGAAGACATGTTATTAGTAGCGTTTTTACAATAATACTTTGTTTTTCAAACAAAACATTATTCTCAAAACATATATTAATACGCAAATCTATAGAACAGATCAAGTCATTGTATAAATTGCATTCAACATTAAAGTAACTTTAAATTCACACAATCTACAAATTACATTACCTATGCTGCAAGCCTGAGTAAAAAAAAGATGTTATCATATCAGTCACTGTTTCTCTGTCAATTTATGCATATTCTATTAGATGTGCATCTGTTTTTGGAGAATGGAGAATCTACACCTCCTGCATGTTCATATTTTACCCATTTGCTTAGAACGCCCTGGGTGAGAGCTCACACTGAGACCAATGGATAAGATAAGCGTAATACTTATACATTTATCACCAATAATCACACTTCTCTCTGTGTGCCAATACTTTCAGACAGGAATAATGAGATGCCTTGCCGGGACAGGTTTTGAATATAAAACCTCTGCGTGTATGCGAACATCCAGGGACTCTCGCTCTGAAGGTGAGGAAAACACTATTAGACAGCTGTAAAGCACCGTCAACAATTTACCAGATTAAAACGCCTTTCCAATTGATATATAAATAGTTACAATGTTTGGTACCTACTGTTTCTTGCAGGAACTGAAAATGATAACATCCTGAGTGAAATGGAGATGTGGAGGCAGTTTTATACTTTCAGTATGTTCTCAAGGGGTGTAAACCTATGCCTACTTCAACCATTTCAACTCGGTTGAGACCTAAAAACTCTTCCTCTTGTGGGTCAGCGGTTGTTTACTTCACCTGTAAAATGCAGGCATTGAAAATACATTTATGTATGGCATTTTAGGTGGCATTAACAGAACATGTTTCTCCATTCAAATGACTTTTCCATAGGTTTCATACTGTATGTAGACACATAATTACGGCCAACTTATTCTTTTGCATTGAGTGTGCGTGGTATGTCTGACCCAGCCTTCATGCAGTCATAGCCCCTAGCCATAGCCATAATCCTGATACACACCTCTAAAAAAAGATTTACTACATGTTGTGATGATGCAGCGCAGAAGATCTGCGATTGGTCAGCTTTGTGGCAATGATGAATGTAGGCTGGGACAAGTGTTTAAGAGGATTTAGGCCCCATAGAGGAGTTTCACATAAATACATTTGATTGAATTTACTTTATGATTAAAGTTGTTCAACTTTTTTTTTTGAATGAGTGTAAGTTTGAGCTACAGTAGGAATGCACACATTTCTGGCATGAACTCAACACGCTGCCAAAGAAATTTGGCACAGTGGAGCACCGAAAGCATATTACCTAAACTGACAAAAAAATTTATACTTTGAACCAACTTATAAAAATGAATGTAATTTGCAGCTAATTTTTTTTATATTCTTAAAAGAAAATTCATTCAATTATTCATTCGCATTTTTTTTTTTTTTTTTTTTACTTAGTCCCTTTATTAATCAGGTATTGCCATGGAGGAATGAACCTCCAACTAATCCAGCATATGTTTTATGCTGCGGATGCCCTTCCACCCACAACCCAGCACTGGGAAATACCCATACAGTCTTACATTCACACCCACAAATACACTATGGCCAGTTTAGCTTATTCAATTCACCTAAAGCGAATATGTTTGGACTGTGGAGGAAACCAGCACGAACAAGGGGAGAACATGCAAACTCCCCCCATAAATGCCAACTGACCTTTATTGTCATCAAGAACAAAATTACATTTACTCAAGTAAATACATTGTTTACTACAGAGACCACATTTATTTTTATTACTTTAGTACAACAGATTTTTATTATGGAAAAATAATGTAAAAAATATATTGGATATTATTTGGCTGCAACGGTGGTGCAGTGGGTAGCATGTTCGCCTCACAGCAAAAAGGTCGCTGGTTTAAGCCTCAGCTGGGTCAGTTGACGTTTCTGTGTGCAGTTTGCATGTTCTCCTCGTGGGTTTACTCTGTGTACTCCGGTTTCCCCCACGAGTCAAAAATGTGGGATAGGTGATTTGCGTATAGTCTAAATTGTTCGTTGTGTATGTGTGTGGATGAGTGTGTATGGATGTTTCCCAGTGATGGGTTGCAGCTGGAATGGCATGCGCTGTGAAAACATGAGCTGGATAGGTTGGCTAATAATAAAGGGACTAACCCGAAAAAAAAAAAAAACTGAATGAATGAATGGATATTATATTGGAAAAAAATATATTTCTAAACTTTACATAAAAGAATAAATTGCTTTGTAAAATAAAAAATAAATAAAAAAATTAAATACTGTAATTTCCAACAGATAAATGTATTACTTTTCACAAATTATAGTTTTGACTTGCTTGAAACTAAAAATGTAATTTAATTTTAATCAAAAATATTTATTCTGTCCAAGAAAACACTAAAAGGTAAACTACTGTTTTTATAGGGATCAAGATTTAATTAAATTACTTTGGTTCAACTTTAATATTTAATTGACCCTTCGCTAAGCCACACCCAAAAACAGCCACCCACCAATCGTGGCTTAGCAACCGTAGCTACGTGCAGGAGCTCTGTCAAGCTTTCGAACGAGGGAAACAAGCCAAAGCATTGTGCATATGGATTGTCAGTTGGCATTTCTGTGTGGGGTTTGCATGTTTTCCTCATGCTCATGTGGGTTTCCTCTGGGTGTTCCGGTTTCCCCCAAAGTCCAAAGAAAACTGAAGAGCACATAGGCAGTACCCAAGAATATCTTTGTCAGAGTAACTTTATAGTCTAATATTACTGTTGTTTCAGCCTTGATGTAGCAGAAGTTTTTAAAGCAGATATGTTGCCTTTGTGAATTCATAATCCTATTCGCTGAAATAATTAAAGAATAACTCGATGGTGTTATCAAGACTTTCAGATAAAAAAAAAACTCAGTGAAACTGATAACAGCAGTTAGAAGAGAGAACAAGGTCAAATTTACTGTCCTACTAGCTGCATTAGAAACATCTCACCGAAGCGGTTATTCGTTTTTTGTAATTTGAAATATATAAGCAAGCATTTGCTTCATTCTTTGATGTCATCAGTTTAATGGCTTGGGCAATATATAATTTTAGGGCCTACTCACACTATGCCATCCGTACCGTGCCCAGGCCTGTTTCCCGGATCGTTTGAGAAGTGTGAGTGCGCTGAATCGGACTCAAGCACAGTTCACTTGGCCAGCCCTGGCCCGGTTGGAAGAAGTGTGCCTGAGCGTGGTTCACTTGGGCTTTAGCACGGTACGCTTGTGTGAGTGCAAAACGTGCCAAAGCCCGAAACTGAATGCGAGACGTGACTTTTAAGGGGCTGTTTCATATGGATTTATTAATCATTCTTACTGTTCAATGAACGCAAACTGCCGTAGTTTATTAAAGACGAGAACTCCTCACAGCACGACAGCTGCACGCCTTCAGCAGACCTCCTCATTCCTGCAGCACGAGAGCTTTATGATTGTTTATGAGCGCCAAAAGTGGCGGATCTGTTCGGCGAAATATCTGACCGCGTGTCAACGCATCCCTAAGGACTGTTTGGCGAAATATTTGACTGCATGTCACTGCATAACAAACGACTGAAACGATATAACTACAGAAATCTCCACTGCGCTGCTGAGTGAGAGAGCGCTTCTCACTGAACAGCGCAGCAGCGATGACGTAAGCGTGCCGAAGCCCATTTGTGGTGTGAGTGCGGGCCGTCAGGGGAGACGGGAGGGGGGACAAGCGTGCTTTGACCCGGTTCGAGGCAACTGAACCTAGTGTGAGTATGGCCTTAATCTCACCCATCCAGAAGTTAGTTTTCTTCTAGTGAAAGATGGGAGGAGAAAAAAAAAAAACCTGCCCCAACTCAATAATAATAGTTTCATTCGGAAATGCACCATCATACTGAAATAAAAGACTGCAGCAACTTCTGGTCCATTTAGACCAGAGATGCCCAAATAGGCCCAAAAGTTAGCCCATGGTAACCGTTGATTTGGCCCAACACCGCATCTGAGATAAGATGGAGAATGATGGGGATGGTTTAGAGATTGTCATTTCACATTTAACGTAACCTTTTATTACTTTGTTTTATTGTTAAGCAACACAAAAAAAGCTAGCTGAAATTTAACGTTTCAATTTAAATGGTGTCAATTAATCAGATTTAGTTTAAAATGTTCATACTATCACCCAATGGAAAGTGGACTTTAGTGAGCAAATCAAGACAAAGGCAGATTCTGCTTGACTATTTTATTCAGCGTTTAACTCCACTGTGTTATAAATGTGATGTTTATGTTTTAATTAAAATTGTTATAATTAAAAAAAGTTATACTGCATTTGATATGATTCAAAGTAATGTTTTCTATTTATTTTTATAACAAATAAATGAGGAAATTACTCATGGCAACAGTAATGTATTACAGTTTAGTATATTTATCTTCGGCCAGTGGCTATTAATGTTATTTGGCCCTTTATACAAAAACATTTGGGCACCCCTGATTTAGACTGTAATCATAGATTCACTTTAATAGGGCAGGGGTTCTCAAATTTGGTCCTGGAGGTCCGTTGTCCAGCAGATTTTAGCTCAAACCCCAATCAGACACACCTGGCTAGCTAGTCAAGCTCTTTTTAGACTTTCTAGAAACATCCTTGCAGGTTTGATGGGGCTAAAATCTGCAGGACACCAGACCTTGAGGACCAAGTTTGAGAACCCCTTTTAAAGGGCAATCTTTATCTCAAATTTAAGAGGTGCACATTTGGTGACATTTTTGCCACAAGCCCTCGTTAATTTTCAACCATAACTGCCATTCACTTATCAACACTAATGTAAAAAAACTGCACGCATACCTGCAAAACAATTGCAGGGGTAAACAAACTTTTGCATTACAAGGACATTTTAAATGCCTGGGTCATTTAAACTGAATGACCTATTATTTCCTGATAAACGTATTCATGAATTCACCCACTAAACAGGGCTTTATTTTCCAAAGCCCACCTTAATTAAAAGTTATGTTTGCTATTGTGAGGCAATTTGGAATCAAAATTAGATTCGAAATGATGTAATACCTAGAGATTTGAAGCAATACCAAAACTAATCCCTGATATAAATTAAATCAGCACTTTATTACATACATTTCCCATAATCAGATGTTTCGAGGAGGATAAAAACAACTTATTAAAATTGTTTATGATAAAAAGAGGGGCATATGTCACTCTCTTTATAGGTCGCCTCTGTAGTCCTGCATTATATTGCTACGAACTCCACCAACTGGAGACTAATTTGCCGCATTTACAACCAGAACAAATGGGTAGGATACTGCCATGTGCTGTGCGACATACGGACAGCCCTTTCCAGCTGAAATGTGAATCTAAGGGACTTTATGGAAAGGTGTATATCACTTGCCACTTGATCATTAAAGATATGATTACCATTGAATGGGCTCAGACAGCAGAACATTCATTAGTATGGCAACAGATGGGGACGTACATATTCCCCGCACATACTTCGGAAATGGCTCTTCGGATGGCCATATAAATATGATGCACTGCTTCACGTCTCACTTTATAGAGGCACAAAGTCAAAGCAACCAGGTACGCACTACAGGGGACGAATAACACCTAGGCCACCCTATCATGAATGATCTATTCCACACAATGGTATTTTTTACTAGCTGTCTTGCATATTTGCATTGCTCATAATTTACAGTGGGCTGTAAGCCATACAGAGCGAAAACATAGCAGGCATCCGTGACTTTTTTTTCTCCATAGGAAGTATATCTCCCAAGTGAGAATACATCATTTTCTATTATATGAACAATTTTCACTGTCAGTGAAAATATGAGGCTGTAAAAAAGTGGAATAGGGTTTGACATGCACATCAGGAGAGAGCATCACTGTTGTCATATACATTGTTAAGCCAGACAAACTGAAAGCTCAGGCTGCTATTCATTACCATATTGATTGAAATAATTCATCATAGCGTGATTTTAGGTTTAGTGGTTGAGAGAGAGAAAGAGAGAGCAAAAGAGAGAAAGAGACAGGCAGTAGAGAATTATCTAACAAAAGAGCAGCATTGTACCACGGGGACGTTTCTCTGTTCCAGTTCATTGATGGAGTTGATGAAGTTTAAATGAAGCAGACACAGGATAAAAGTGAGGGTATTGACCAGCGGGCGCTTGAAAAACCTGATACATGCGCAAAAGCAAGATTTGCTAAATGCTCTAATCTTCAATCAAATCTAACATCAATACAGACAAAGTTTGGTAATGAGAGATTCAATGAAGCATGAAGGAGAGAGAATTAATTCCCTTCGCCTAAACTGGGTTCAACTTTGAAGCTTTGCTCTTTGGGACAGACAGTTATCTAAATGCTAAATAAGAAACACATTGTACTTTTCACAGTATGCTAATCATTTGTTCATTTCATCTCCATTATTTGTTCTCCCGTAGATTTGAGTTGTTGATCTAGTGATTAGAACAACATTGGACAGCGTCTGGAAGCGGGCGGAATACTTAACAGTCGATTCAACAAGACCCATGTGCAAACATAGCGGAGGCCTCTAATTTAAAACCTCAATATTGTTCAGCCTGACTGGCTCCAATTACAAACGTGACAAACTAGTGAATTTATGTCCATAACCCCATATTATAGTTCAATGTGAAAGCAACATTTCATTTCCTTTTAAAACAAATAATACAACACTATTCTCAATAACAGTTAAGGGGAAGTGTTGTTGAAAATGTGGTGTAACATTGATATTACATATGTAATTACACTGTAGTTACATGAATATCAACTTTATATATATTTTTTACAACACTTTTCTAAACATAATAGTTTTAATAACTCATTTATAATAATTTATTTATTTGATCTTAACCATGATGACATTAAATAATATTTTACTAGATATTTTTAAAGACACTTCTATACAGCTTAAAGTGACGTTAAAAGGCTTAACTAGGTTAAATAGGTTAACTAGGCAGGTTAGGGTAATTAGGCAAGTTATTGTATAATGATGCTTTGTTCTGTAGACTATTGGAAAAAAATATATGTATATAGCTTAAAGGGGCTAATAATTTTGAACCTAAAATGTTTATTGAAAAATTAAAAACTGGTTTTATTCTAGCTGGAATAAAACAAATAAGACTTTCTCCAGAAGAAAAAAATATATCCATACTGTGAAAATTTCCTTGCTCCGTTAAACATCATTAGGAAAATATTTAAAAAAGAAAGAAAAAAACAAATTCAAAGGGGAGCTAATAATTATGACTTTAACTGTATAAGGGATTGAATGAATTATATATATATATATATATATATATATATATATATATATATATATATATATATATATATATATATATATATATATATATATATATGGGCTGTTGTGTAGAGCGGGGGTTCCCAAAAATTTTAGCCCAAGACCCCCAAAATAACAATGCCTGTGACTTTTGAACCCCAATATCCTCTGAGGTGGTTATGAAAATATAAATCTTGCACACAACGACGCACACATATTTCTATTCATCGTTTAAGTTTGGAGAACAACACTCAGAAATCATCCTTAATGTACAGTTGTTGCCTGTATTTATTTTTAATGTATGTGAGTGCTGTAAAGATGTTAGAAAGATTAACCTGGTGCTATAAAATGTGCTGCATCTTTAATATAACAAAATCACCCCAGGGGTCGCAAAAAAATCTAAAGGCTGGTGTCTTTTTATTTGCATGTTGTTTTTTTTGCATGTTGTAACTATTTACTATTTTTATTTTGTAGGTTATGGATAAAATATGGAATTTTTAATAGTGTAATAAAATGAATTAAACCAAGTCTCGTGACCCCCACTTTGGGAGGCGCTGGTGTAGAGAGGACATATTTTTGCATACAGTATGTACAAGACCAATTTAACGGTTCATTAAATCATGAAGAATACAATATATATATCAAAAGTTGAAAACAAAATTATCACCTCTAATATCACCTCTTACAAACTCATGGCATGTTGGCATGTTTTGGCATGAGTATCACGTTGTTGTTGTTGTTGTTTTACAATCCTAGAAATCTTTCTGAACTTTGGCAGGATTGAGCAATGATCACAGCTCAGGATGTAGCTAGTAAGCCTGGAGGTGACAGACGCATAACAGGTGACAAGTCCCCGGACGAGCTGTGATATCCACACGCACTGTGTCACATATATGACCCTTAACAGCACCAGGGAGAAAAAAAAACGAACAAGGGTATTGGGCAAATTGTTTAAAAACAAAGTAATTTTATTTATTTATTTGTTATTATTATTTTTTTTTTATGATGTCAGATTAAAGCAGTTTAACGGGTGTGTCAGTGATTGCATACCGCCTGGAATGTTAGCCTCTACACAGCAGGTTATTTGGCAACGCTTTCAATATTTTCAGTCGGATAAGCAGTGCCAAGACTGTGCCATGGATCAGAGATGCTCCGTGTTTACCTAAATAACATGCCAGATTAAATGGTTCAATGTCAATTAATCAAATATTCGCTTAAAACATAATGTTTTAGTGAAATACAGTCGAACATGCACATAATCTTTAAATTAAAGACTACTACCAGGCGATTATAAATATCGAATTAAACTATAAAATGTGTTTGTTAACAGTTTACCAACTATAGAAATGTGACCATATTTAGTAGTTATTTTGGAAATGTCGCCGAAAGGTAATACTACATTTAGTGAAGCAGGTTCTTGCTGCTCTATTTGTGTTGGCATAACCGCGATGGGACCTGGAATCCGCAAGTAAAGAGTGTCTGTCAAACCCCTATCTAATCTGCATGTTTGTTTCTTAAACAGGGTGTGTTAGTTTCTTTCTTCAGCCCGGGAGATGTGCGCTAAAACAAACTGCGCTCTCAAAGCTCTGCGCGCCTTTGTACTGCTGCGTGTGTCTTTCTACTGTCACTTATTCCCCCTCTGTTTCTGTCATTTGCTCTATATATTCACGTGTCGCCTGACACATTTCTCAACAGTAGTATACAGTCGGGTCGCAAATTATAAATATATATATATATATATATCAACAAAGCAAAAAGCAAAAGAAAGCATTGCTTACGGTGAAGATATTCCACGTTTAAATGCTAAAGGAATAAACTCGCGGTAGGATGACGCGCGCGAGCAAGTTTGTGTTTGTTTGTTTTTTGCACAGAAACAACAGACACGTCAGTGCAGTAAATGCTAAATTATTTCACTTTTTTTGTCTGAGTCGAGGTTTTCTTAAATTATACAGCACTATCCCAACGTGGATTGTAAATATAATAACAGATAATAAATCTATTTTGATAACTCTCTTTTCATCCCATCTTTCTTTTCATACCATCCTCATTTTTTCTATCTATCTATCTATCTATCTATCTATCTATCTATCTATCTATCTATCTATCTATCTATCTATCTATCTATCTATCTATCTATCTATCTATCTATTATTTCATCAGTCTATAAAGCCTATGTATGTCAAAACAAATGTATTAGTATGTTTTATTATAATCATTATTGTGATTATTACATTTTCTCGTATTTTATATTTCATTATTAATTTTAAACGTGTGACTAGACAGGATAAAAGTCAGTAAGGCAGACTCATCTCAAACTTTCAATGTTGGTTCAACAAAGCATCTGCAGCCAAACATAAGTGGATCTTGATTGCAGTGCAGTGACTCCTAGTGGCTAATATCTGAACTGCATGGCCATTCAGTTTACATTTCAAAATATAAAAAAAGTATGGCAAACAGAGGCTGCGAGTCAAATTCAGCATACGCGATCTTATTTCATTGGCCCAACACTCTACATTTTCATTGGTCTGAAACGATCAATTAACACTCGCAAACGGAGCTGGGAAGATCAAATTGGCGCCGCATTTTATTACAGAAGAGAGAGACATCTTGCATTTTGATTTGGTTGTTATTCCCCCCCAATGTGTGAGAAAAGCATAATGTGTTTTTTCTTCTTCATGACTTTACCCATTATAACCAATGCATATCGAGCTAACTTTAATGAGATTCAGCAAATGTATTTATTTATTTATTTTTGTAATTGAATTAAGCCTAACACATTCATTACTCTTAGATCAGCGCTTCACGCATTTGGTAGGCATATTATAATTTAAATAACCCAATGAAAGAACGCAGGCATGTATTTGTTTATAACAGGACATGTTAGACAATATTTCAAATCAGTTACATGGAAAATAAAGAGCGCCGTATGTTTCACGCGTGATGTCTCATCATGCCCGGGATACCCGCCCGACTCGTCACTTTTGGCTCATATTCTGCATTTCTTCCCGAATCCAACTCAAATCACTTTCATTTTGTGGCTTGTCAAGTCTCCAATTTAGTGTGGTAAGAAAAGCAGGTCATGGTGCGCCCGGAGGGATGAGAGCCAGCTGCTCAGTGACCAGTCACACCTACAGCTCCAACGCACATGAATCCATTCATCCTTTTCAAAACATTACTATTATTGTTATTATAATTATTATCGCTATTGTTATTATTACTATTATTAATATAGCATAATTATTATGTAATAATGTAGAATTGTTATTATTACTATGATTATTATTATGATGATGATGACTATTATGCTGTATAGAAAAGAAGCTATAACACTAATCTTTATTTTATTTATTTTGAAACTCTAGTGCAACCAATATATGCTGTTTGTGTCCTATAATTAAATCACCCTGACATATTAACACATTAACAGAAGCTTTAATAAAATTACATAAAGGCTTACAACCACAGCAAATAATATAGGCAACCATAATTGTGCTATTAAACAATAGCTGTGTTAAATCAAAATTACGACCTTTTGGTTATAATTAAGTAATATGCTACGAATTAAATTTCAGCCCTCATATTAATTGGAAACCTGTTAAAATAGCCGACTGTAATTATGTCGTCATAATGGTGTGTAATGACGTGTCTTTAGGGCAGCTGATGATTAGGACCTGCTGTCAGCTGCTGAAATGAACCGAACCAGCCGAGCGTGCACAGCGACATGACTCGCTATTGTTCGAGGCTTGTCAACATATTAACCTGAATTCCCTGCAGTCATCCACTATACCGAATTAGTGCACTAGACAAGGAAAGGGAACTCGGGGAAAAAAAGGAGGCGGACTAATTGAAAAACAATTGGCGGGAAAGCGCATTAATTAATAGGCTCTATACCGCATGTCAGATGATGCCCCGAGAGCTTGAAGCCTTTAGTAAAAACCGTCCATTAGAAATAATTTAGAGCGAATGAGCGAGCTAATTTCTCATTAACCTTTGTTATAAGACCTAGTTCCACATAATTAGGGACGATACAGTTGCAGTTTCACCTTTAGTTTCAGAATAAATGGCATATGAAATCATATCATGCAAGAAATACAGTAATAAACACAGAGACAGAGGAATGGATTTCCTGCTCCAGAAAAGCTGACTGTGGTGAACCTCAGACAAGCCATACAGATCTAATTGAATGTGACAAGGGCTAAAGCATATTTTTGGAGCACCAAAATGGTGCATCCCAAACAGGTTTCATCCTTGTCAAAATGTATTGATTTCTCTGGTTTTGTGGAGTGGTTGATGTCTCTCTTACTCAGCGGTCAGCGGGAGAGGGTTGGTTTAAGCGGGTTCAAATGGAGGGTTGATACTAACACCCCCCTAACGAGTCTGAGAAACTGGATTGAACTTAGCCTGTCTTTCATTGTTTTACGGATGCTCTAGAGGCAAAGTACTCCAACTGTTTTCAAGCACCAAGGTATAGGCCTACATAAATAATGAGATACTGTGTAGCAAAAGACACGTTATATGCGTTAAGTGACCGAATGCACCTACATGCATATTCAATACCGCATTTTATTATTTATTTTACTGGACAGGGGGTTGGAGATGAGTAGCAAAAGGGAGAGAATGAGAGAGTACGATCTTGTGGCGTCCGCAAGGGTGATGAATTTCTCTTGGCCACAATCAGTGCACCTGGGTTTCCTTTGGTGTATCCAGAGGTAAATAATTGATGCGAGGATAAAAGCGTTTGTGAGGGGGAGTGAGACATTCAGACAAGGGGGTGAAAACCCGGCCAGAGCCCCTTCTACCATTCCCCCTCTCAGCCCGAGCTTGGCCCCTCGCCGTTTGGTGGCCCCTCACACCGCCCCTTCGGACGAGCGCTTGAAGTGCAAATCTGTGTTCTGACTTGTTCCTGGTTGCTGTCAGCATGTTTTCCTCTTGTCAGTGGCGATTGACTGGGGGCTCGTCTCACCCTTGTGCCGGGACTGTAGCGGGATCATTGACAGGCCAGTGACACTGCCCAACCAGATAATGGAAACCTATTGATTTTTTTTGTTCTCACACTCTCTCTTTTCCTCTCTTTTTTTCACAGATGAAGTGTAGGCTCTTACACTTTAGGAATGACCGAAAGCAAAAGCAAGGGCACGGTCGACAATGATGAAGACTTGGTCACTTGTCTTGATCTCCGGGTCGCTCCTGCCACTTCCGAAGAGGAAGAAAAGTCAAGACAAGTGGCAGTCTTAGGATACAAGAAAAGCAGATTGTAAGAAGGAAAGTGTCCATCAATCAATCAATCAATCAACCAACACGATCTCCTGATGTCTGTGTCAGGTGCACCTGAGACTATAGATCGGGGGATAAATGTAATGTGAGATAAACCCACTCTATTTTTCCTGCTGCCCCTGGTCTGCCTTTGTCACAGCCACGCCAATGAAATATTAAGAATGTGCTTATCTGCCAGAGGGCAGTTTTAATTACCACCTAAGGTAAGGCTATTAATATGAAACAACATATCATGCAGTCGCTTCCTTATACATTCTGGAGGTTCAATTGAACAAATAAAATATGGTGATTAATCGAAAGCCTCTTTCTTGTTTTCCAAAGCCGAGTCATTACGCCTCCAGATTCAGATAAGATTTGCTCTCTTGCACACCGAGAAGGGATGACACTTGTATACTGTTTTAATGGAGGAATCTCCAGAGAGCAGGCCTCTTTGATTCACTGCCTAATGATAAGCGTGCTCTGGTCTGTCAGCAGCTCGGCCCCGTGGCAGATGGCTGGTGTGGATCTTACACATTTCTTTATGTTCCTGCCTCCCCCCTCGTCCACCCTATTCTTAAAGCTGCCAATGGTATAATGGAAAAACTCAATCCTGGTCATGGTTAGCTCAATCTCATTATAATCCCTCGTTTTTTATTCATTCGGCCCTTTGGGACACTGTCTGCCCACCGTGCAGCTTCCAGCCTTGGTGGAGTGTCTTTTGATTCGGCCAGGAGAGCCTAATGAAGTCACAGAGAGATACAATTATTTCCCAAAGCAGGGGCATTAATGTACTCCAGATTCCCTCCGGAGGAACGTGATGACAATTGGTTTGTACAGCTTTGATCGCCAGTCTAAGCCCTGCCCGGGACAAACTGTGAGGTCGCCCCCCGGTCCAGACGCTTACTGATGAACCTGAAAACAGACCCCGGTCAAGCCGCTTTCTCTGATATCATCAGAGCTTTGGCTCTACACAAAGGGCCGAGCTGATATCATGAACATCCCTGATACTTACATAACAGACAGAGCCTTTGTCAACAAATTAGTGCTAGCGTAAAAATAACATGACAACTACAGCAGATACAGAAAGATGCACAGCTTTAAATCACAATTACATTTTAATTGGCTATTAATGACTTAACAGAGACGTAAATACAATGTGTTAATGCTTGCTCAGCTCATTAGCACAATGTATTCTTTAGCGGATCGGTACTGTATGTGCTTGCACATTATCATCACCAAGTAATGGTACATAGTTACATGGTAACTATTTGAAGGGCTGACCAGGACACAGAGCTCTCTTGCTCCATTTGGTCATTGCCTACAGCTTTATTTACAATCAATTACCTCAGAAAGAATAAGTGGTAAAGATTCCCTTAAGTATCCTAAAGTGAGACATGGTAAGTTGTGTTGTTATGTTGTGTTGTGTTGTTATGTTTTAGTTTGAACCTATTTTCCAGCACCGTAAAAATGATGAGCAAAACAGCATTTGCAGGGATTTCAGCAACTTACAACAATATTATGGAGCAATGACCTTTTTTGACATTATCTATAACTAACTCATATTGGATCATGAAAGTATTGCCCATGGTATTACTAAACAACTAGAAAGCTTTGAAAAATATTCATTGATATATTCATAAACTTCACAGTTCATTTCTTTGATAATAGCATTAAAAATATTGTAATAGCTTGTGTGTTGCATGTTTTGGTTGGGTACACGCAACATGACACCCCCCCCCCCCCCCCCCTCAAAGTGTTAAATGATGCGTAAGAGTATATATAAGAATACTTAACCAGAAATGAAGCACTATTTATGTAAATATATTATGTTAATATAATCTCTTAAAAATAGGATATATGCATTTTTTATCAGTGTAAATAAACATTGTGGTGCAAAGTTACAGTAAATAGCTATGCGTCCATGAAGCTGATTAGTTCTAATCAGTCGACATGTTCTAAACAGTGACCTCTGAATTCAATTATTCGGGTAGTTTCCAAAAAATCCAATTGCTGGATTTTAGACTCAAGTCACAGCAGCTGAGAACCGCAGTCCGCAAGGAGAGACTGTCTAATGTGCACATCCAAGCTCTAGATATAGCCAAACTCTTAATCTATGTTGCAAATAGCATGCCCTTATGAATAACCGAAGATTGATACAATAAAATTGAAAAAAACAAAATGAAAAGGAGTAATATGCAATATAATAGAAGATCATATATTTTTCTATTCTGTATGAATATCTATATGTATATACAGTAGTATACGTGTATTTGTTTACGAACATGTGCAGAACAGGTGTACAGCAAGCATAGCTGGTGTGTAAACGTGGCTTAGGAGACCCCCTCAGGCAGACTGAGAGGAGGGTGTGTATCCAGGATCAGGCGCTCGGGGGGAGATGGAGAACACAGCTCTTTACACAGCGCTGAAACCTCCACCATACCTGCACCCACGCCGGGGATACTCGTGTGCATAAGATGCCTCTGCAAGTGCTTGATCCAGTCTTCCTGAATTGACTGAGGACCCTGGAAGATCAGATCGCAGAACCTGGGGGGAAAGAAAGGCAGATATGAGAGCTCCTGGCAGTGGTGGGAGAGAGTGTACAAGGAGTGCTGCAAAGTACCTGCAGGTCATTCTGTAGATCACTTCAGAGACGGCGTGTGAAGATGAAAACACCTTCCTTTTTGGCCCAGGCCTTGATCTTGGCCTCTTCTGTTTACAGTCATATGCTGTAAAACAAACAATGTAATTATCATCGATGGAAAGCTGACGATTCTGTTTGATTTCAAACATATTGGAAGGGCAGATATCGTACTTGTTCCTTCTTCTATGGCGATTTTCTTTCGTCGTGCATATGCTCGCAGATGATTGGACAGGCTTACGCCACTGTGGAACGTCATGTTGCAGTGGATGCATGTATTCTTGTTGGCTGCAAACTTCTCTGGATTACACATAAAATAAAATAAAAGATTTGAGATTATGATATAGCTAAATAACAGATTTTTTTCTGTAGTCCACCCCACTCATGACCGATCTATTAATAGCAAAACCAGGGTTATACAGCTACGCGAGTGTGTAATTTAGAAAAGGAACACAGCAGCTTGAAGAAAATAAAACTGTGATTCCCTGAGTGTCATCACCTCCCACTCCATCTGTTTTCATATAAAGATCGGCTGTGTTTTTGAGGACTTGTACTTGTATGTTCACAGTAAGTATCAGGTTAACGGTTTGTTTGTTTGTTTTTAGGGACAGTGTTTGAAACTATTCATCTGCTCTTGTTGTACTTTTACATGAAACGTGTCTGGTTAATATTGTTTTATGAATCTACTATAGAATATTCCGGAGGAAATAATACATTATAGAAATGTGTCTTAATCAAAGATGGTTTGCATTACGTAATGGGTGGTTACATTAATATTATTATTTGAATTATTGTTTTTTCATATGAACAGAATTCTAAAACATTACTGTAAGTATATTACGGAATGTCAATATTGAACATGTTCTGTTATTTTCCAAATTATTTAATTAATTATTTTAAAAAATTGAATTTGTTAAAAATCCAAAATCTGTTTATTAGTGCATTCCATCTACACTATTTTTAAATTGTTATAGAAGTCAGAAAATTGCTGTTTTTCAGCATCCTAAACCATGGGTGCCACAGTTCTTAAAATCCTATGGACATCTTCAAATGTTCAAAGGTGGAAAGAGTACTGAAAAATCATAGTTAAGTTAAAGTACTATTACTTGCCTAAAAATGTGGTGCAAGTAGAGTAAAAGTATCTGTAGTAAATATTACTCAAATTATGAAAAAAGTAGCCCTTTTTAAAAGTACTTAAAAGTAGTGAGTATTACGCTGTAAAAAGCTGATGCATTTACGGGCCCACTCACATTAGGTACAGTTGCCCTGAACCATGCCAAAGCGCGATTGCCCCCCTTCCCTTCTCCCCCTCGACCTGCACTCACATTGCATTTTTACCTGCCAGACCTCCGCACGCTTACATCATCGATGATGCGACTGTTCAGTTTAACAGGAAGAGAAGTGCTCTCACTCAGCACAGTGGACGTTGCTTTAGTTATAGCGTTTTGTATAATTTTTAGTAGTTTGGGATGCAGTGACACACAGTCAAACACTTTGCCCAACAGATTTGGTTTTGACGCTCTAAAATTATCATAAAAGTCTTTGTGCTGCAGGTACTATAAGGTTTCCTGAAGATGCAGTCCCCTAAAAGTGACGTTGCGTCTTCAGTTTCGGGCTCAGGCGCGCTTTGCACTCACACTAAAAGCGCATCGCGCTAAACCCCAAGTGAACTGCGCTCTGGCACACCTCTTCCAACCGGGCCAGGCCAGCCAACTGAACCATGCCTGAACCCGATTCAGAGCACTCACACTGAACACATAACGAATTGGGGAACGCGCCTGGTACGGTTCAGATAGGATAGTGTGAGTGCGCCCTATTTGTAATTTGTGGATGTGTGCAAACGTAACATTCTGTAGGGCATTTAGTTATTGCCCAGCAGGCACACAACGTCTTAAGACATTAATATTCAGTTAGATTTAGGTTGTGATGTCAGGTGACCAAAATTCAATGTCTAGCCAGCATCTAAGGTTAATGTTTTTTTTTTAATTTTTTTTTTTTATGGACATCAATTGACGTTGGTTTATTTTAGGTTTCGTTAGAAAGTGACCAAAATCCAACATCGAGTCAATATCTTAAACAAAGGTCATATTGACGTCAAATACTGACATTTGTTCATCAGGTATAGCAACTAAAATTCAACATCTAATAGACATCATATTGGTAATGTTTATCCAACATCGAGCTGCAACATCATTTTACGTTGATATTTGGTTGATTTTAGGTTGGACGTTAGACAATGACATCGCCTTGACATTGGGTTGTGATACTTGCTGGGTATTTAAGGCCATTTCGGTCATCTTCTCATCACTGACATGCATCTAAACATTCTCTGGGTCAATGCATGTAAAGATTTTGGACATCTTCTTGACACTTTTAATGCTTCCAAACAGTTAGCTGCCATTATAAATCGCCCATGTCTTGAGATCATTATGATGAGATTTACCCTCTATGTGCAATTTGATTGAACAGAAATCATATGACTGATTCTAAACCACATAGACAAAAAAATAATAATAAGTAGTGTCTGCAGGTTAAAGGAAGGTAGTGGAGTAAGAGCACCAATACTGTATTAAAAATGTACTCAAGAAAAAGTAAAAGAACACATTTTTAAAACTATTTCTGAGAAAAACTACTCACAGTATTTTGTAATTTGTAACTTTACACACTGCATATGTTACATATCTGGGTAGGTGATATTATTTTGTTTTATTCTTTAGTATAGCTATAATACAAATTAAATGAAAGGTATACACATATGTGGACAACCAAACCAGTCAGAGTTATTTTTTAGCAAAATTAAGATTCACAGCATACAGTACATCACTGATAAATAAGTTTGTAAGAGCTGAATAAATAAGCTTGTAAGGGACACAACTATTTGAAAATCTGGAATCTGAGGGTGCAACAATAAATATACTAAATAAATGACCTTTGAAGTTAAAAAAATACTTCGTACTTACTTATTCTTACTTACATATTACTAATCACAAATTAAGTTTTTGATATATTTACAGTAGAACATTTACAAAATATCTTCATGAACATGATCTTATGACTAGTTTTATGGTCTAGAGTCAAGTCAGTCATTTGATTACTTTGGGTTATAATAATAAAATTATATTATATTATATTATATTATATTATATTATATTATATTATATTATATTATATTATTCATTCATTTTCTTGTCGGCTTAGTCCCTTTATTAATTCGGGTTCCCACAGCGGAATGAACCGCCAACTTATCCAGCACTGTTTTGGATAAGCGGATGCCCTTCCAGCCGCAACCCATCACTGGAAAATATATTATATTATATTATATTATATTATATTATATTATATTATATTATATTATATTATATTATATTATATTATATTATATTATATTAATAAAAATACAATACTCCAAATGAAGTTGACATTTCTTTATCTGCATGCAAATATCTATATTTAGTCTTTTTTTTTTTTTTGGTTAAAAACTAAGTCACAATTACAGATATATGTATCTAAACTGTTCTGAAAAGCACAAATTGAGCCTCACTGAACCTTCAGCAAAAGCTGTCAGTACTCCACCTTCAATCAAAGAGCTCCAGCAAAAGATAAAACAACAGAGCCGATTATATGAATCTGGCTGAACAATCTAATCAAATTTGGTGATCACTGTATATCCAATTAAAAAGGACAACCTGTTATAAAAATGTGATTCGGAAACACCATTAATCTTTTATTCATTTAGTTTTTTAATTAATGAAATGAGAGTTTTATTTGGGTAGACATGAAACAAAGATGTGCAAATACAGCTGATGTGTTTCCAGTAGTACATGAAAGAAAGCTATGCGTTTTACATTTGAATTTCAAAGCCACTTTTGATGACATTCATTCTTTTTGTACCTGCTACAATATTTCAATGAGTGGCAAACTTTTACTCGGCACTGTCTGAATCTTGTGTTCCCTCTCTCTTTTAATGGCATCAACTGGCAACTTCAAGGTTGCAGGAAGAGAACTTTGTCTTAAGTATGAGGCATCTGTCATGCATATTTAATATGGAGTGTATGATTGAAATTGGGCTTTAAGGTGCACTGTAAATAATGAAGGCAGTCGAGGTGGAAAAACATATGAGAGCAGGTGTGAAACAAAGCTGTGCAGTCATGCTACACTGTATTGATCATCTTTACCCATGCTTACAGTAAATATCTCGAATCAATGCAATGGCACTTAACAAACTACTTGATTATTTGCACTTCAACGACTGTACCTATTAACAAAAGACTAACAACAATAAAACCCCTATGTTACGGGAATAAAGAATGTTCAACGCTGGTTGTGACCCAGATATCTGAAACCTCACCTGTCTGTCACTCTCGGATTCTTTGATTCAACATCACTCGAAACAAGACAGATCACACGCTCAGCTGTCAGCGAACAGGCAAAAGCTTCTTGTCATGGAGGGTTTTGTTTTCACTAAAATTGCTCGGTATCAATGGTGCTTCCCAGCTTTCTTTGTCCATTGACAATGCATGATGAAAATGAATGGCCAATTAGGATTCTACTATTTCAATAATAAAAAACAACCATGCTAAATAGACACTAATTATTGGTAACAGTATGGGTATCAAAATGAGCTTTAAGTAATAACCTATTTCTGCTTTTTGTTAAATGGACCAGGCAATACACAGTGCACCTTGTGCACTGCAGGTTGAAAGTAATGAGACTTTCACAAACTGTGCAAGAGAGTTCCAGAGAAGAGAAGCAGCCCAGCTAAATGGCCTGCACCGATTAAGGGTAACTGAACAGTATGCATAACAAGAGAAACAGATCAAGATCTAAGAATCTAGGTAGGAGTGTGAATAGTTTGAAAGTCAGAAAATATGAAGGTACAAAATTATACAATGGTGAAAATCTGTATCTTGCAATAAAAAATATATCTGAAAGCCATTTACCTGCTAAAGAACAGAGTCAGGAGGAGCCTGTCACCATCAAAATATCATTATTCATAATTACTAAAGGGCAGAGAACTGTTAGCTCAGTCATTCTAAACTGGCATTCAGTGGAAAAGATCCTTAAAAACGTCTTTAAAGATGATTATATATGCATTTTTTGATAGTCTACAGACTATAAAATGATTTGCCTAATTACTCTAACTTGCCTAATTAACCTAATTACCTAGTTAAGCCTTTAAATTGCACTTTAAGCTGAATACTAGCATTCATACATTCATTCATTCATTCATTCATTCATTTATTTTCTTTTTAGCTTAGTCCCTTTATTAATCAGGGGTTGCCACAGCGGAATAAACCACCAACTTATGCAGCACATGTTTTACACAGCGGATGACCTTCCAGCCACAACCCAACACTGGGAAACACCCACACACACTTGCACACACTGACATACACTACAGCCAATTTAGCTTATTCAATTCACCTGTAATGCATGTCTTTGGACTGTGGAGGAAACCGGAGCACCCGGAGGAAACCCATGCGAACACAGGGAGGAATACTAGTATATTGAAAACTATCTAGTAAAATACTGTGTAATGTCATTATGGCCAATATAAAAGAAATCAGTTTTTAGAACTTAGATATTACAACTATTATGCTTAGAAAATGTGTTGAAAAAATCTTCTCTCTGTTGAACAGAAATTGGTAAAAAAAAAAAGAAAAAAAAGAAAAGAAACGGGTGCTAATAATTCAGCAGGGCTATTAATTCTGACTTCAACTGTATGTACTGAGCATAAATAAGTACACCGCTTACAGATATCTCTTTTATTACTTCATGTGGATTAGATTAGTCAGTAACACAGTACTAAGATCACAGTCCAAAATAATAAAATATATAAATACATAAAATAACAATATATTAAACAGGAAAAATTAAGAGAAACAAAAGAATGAATATATATATATATATATATATATATATATATATATATATATATATATATATATATATATATATATATATATGTATGTATTCTGTAGTTTTTTTTTTAATAACCTGTTTGAATGGCAATGTATTATTGTTCTATTCCTAAAGATGTTAGCCGACCAAACTCTTATTTTATTGGATATAAATGTTTAACATATTGATGTAAATGCACAGCAGGGTTCTTACACCTTTCAAACTTCAAATTCCAGCACTTTTCAAGCACTTTCAAGGTGCATTTTTATAACCAGCACTTAACAACCATGGTAAATTACATTTATATATGCTCTATGTACTTTTTCACATTAAAATCCATTGTGCTTTTTTTAAAACACACAATATGACATTTCAACTAAAGTCCTACCTAAAGTTGATATCTTAAAAAATTAGCTTACAGTCAGATTTTCTTTGTGTAGTAGTAAGTTGACATGTCTGTTTTAAAATATTCCTAAGTGCTTCGTTTGGTGTTTAGGTGCAAATATGCATTCTGCATGATTGTCTCCTAAATATGCACATGTGGTGAACATTTTGCAGTGAAAACTGGACGCACAGCAACAATTTAATGCACTTGCAAAAATGCTCCAAAATATATTTTGAGCTGACATAGATAAAATTTCCGGCACATCAGAGCACTTTCTATCCTTGAAAACAATGTATTAAAAATCAAGCATTTTCCAGCACCCGTACGAACCCTGTATATTATTCACTGAGAAATTGATAAGAAATAAAAATGTATGTATGTATGTATATAATAAAATATTATATATATATATATATATATATATATATATATATATATATATATATATATATATATATATATATATATATATATATATATATACATACACACACAGTAGTTAGTGGAAAAAAGAATTAAAAATGCGGTCTAATTAATAACCTGTTGCCCTCTTAGAGGTGCTTACACAAACTAAATCTTTTGGTAAGAATACATAATTACACATTAACAGATTTGTCAATAATGGCTGAGATGTTCAGGAAGACTATTAATGTCTTCAAGATAAGCTTACCCAGCCTTGCTGCTGAAAACAATAGTGGTTAGTCAAAGAAACTCTAAATACTAGAGTATTTCAATATAAACTAGGCTTCTTACAGCAAACTAGTATTACATTCATTTTCTGGCTAATGACAAATCAATGAGTGAATGTATGGTTCCTAACCTTGGCTCCAGGTAGGATCAAGCTTCACAGATGGTGTTCTGGGTATGCCGTCACAAGTGGAGTAGATGGTCAAAGGAGTGCTGGCTTCCTCTGAGTGATCTTCGACCTCCATTTCCTGCTCCACTTCCCTATTTCCCAGCAGATCCTCTAAAGTGCTAGACTGGACCTTATCGGCCTTCTTCCTCTCCCTGTCAACCTGGGGGGGTCTGATCATTGTCCAGTGCCCTTCATCCGGTTTGCTAGTGCCATGATGGATCTTCATGGGAATGCCGGAGGATGTAAGAAACAGGCCATCGCAGCTGGCAAACTTTCGGGAGACAAAAGGTTTAGATAATTGTGGTCTGGAACCAAACACCCTCATAATGTTCTTGTACTCCGTTTCATCCTGAAGAAGTTCAGACAGAATGCAGAGAGGTGACTTGCTAGCACCCGAAATAGGCTTGCCAATCCGCTTCAGGTGGCCCCGCACATGATTGGAGAGGCCAGTCTTAGTGTCAAACCAGCCCAGGCACAGCGGACAGGTGTGCTCGGTTTTAGACTCTGGCTTATCTGCCATGATGAAAGCACATAATTACTTGAAATGAATAAGTTACACGAAGAAATGTTTGAACACATACATAAATATAGGTTATGCATGTGTGATTTTAGCTTGAGAGCATTATCTAAAATCACAATGACAAGGAAAGGTGAGCAATAATCACCTTTTCTGATTCTGCGATTCACTGAGGGTATTTTTCTGCGTATGCGAGGCTGGCGGTCCTGAGATGCCACTTGTTCGGGTGACACCACGTGCCGAGCATCATAACTCAGCCCCACCCTGTATAGGTGTCCTCTCACATGATTTGACAAACCCACCCCAGATTCAAACACCGCAGGGCAATAGGGACAGCACTTCCTGCCCACCACTGAAAAAGGACTGACAACAAACTGTCCGTAAGGGTCACTTTGCTGATAAACAGATTCATCAGGGTTATCCTCACTTATTGTACTTTCAATACACTCCTCTTTTATTATAAATGTACGAATCTCATCGCTGTCCTCTTCTATGCTATCTTCTGGATTAGAATGACTGGCATAGTCAGGAATGTTGTTGTTGAAAGGGATGAAATAATCACTGGGGGTATTGCTTTGAAACCAATCCGGAGACTCTTTGGTGCATTTGCTGAAATCCTGAGCACCTTCATAGTCATCTCCCTCTTGTGGTGTACTGGAGTCCCATTGTGGAGATTCAGACTCACATTCTGGAAGACTCACATGAGGAATATCGGCATGGGTGTTGCGATAAGGGATTGACATTTTTCTTTTGGAGGGTATTTTGTGCCTTAGCGTTTGCAGAGCTAAAGTACTGCTGGTTGAAGGATCTTTGGGACGGCTCTCAGTGCCAGGGTTCAGACAGGCTGCTTTACTCACGTTCTCTGTTTTCGCTGTAAGATGTGCGTCAAAGCTGGAAAGATATTTTGTCCTCTTTTCGGAGACAGTGCTTTCATATTCTTGATTGTCTTCTTCGACATACGGGAGACCTGTTGTCACGTCTATTTTCTCTGTAGGCAGAGGGGATAATTTGCTTGGCTTGTCACTTCTCAGTGAGAATGGTGACAGCTTGTTTGCTGGGCTGCCAGGGCTCCATTTGATCAGCGAGAGGCTGAAACCGTCACAGGCTTTTTGCGTTTCTTCGCTTCTCACATTAAGGTCAGCTGAGCCATTGGGCCTAAAGGGCAGCTCACCTCTGTCCTTAACTGACCATTTCTCTGTGCTTTGAATCTTTGGCATAGGCAAGGATAAGTCCTTGGTTTTGGGTTGATCATCCACATTGCTGTGTGGTTGAGGTTCATAATCATCATAATATGGCTGTCTGTGGATGAGCTCCACGTGCTTTCTGAAACTAAATCTATTATTACTCGTAAATGTGCAATTTTGACATGCAAAACAGTCTTCAGTCTTGGCACATGTGTTGTGGTGAGCTGTGCACTCATGCGCCTCCACTTCGGATTTAGTCATGTGATGACAATCCTTAAAACAGTAAGGCTTCTCCTTCTCATTAGTTTTGCCACAACGGATGAAAGTTTTGGGGCATTTCGTTCCAAAGACGCACTGGGGACACTGAAGGCAAGCTCTTCTTCCCTCGACATCTATCTTACTGAAACCTTTAATCTCTTCCATCAGCCTTTCCCTCCGCACCTGGTGGATTATCATGTGCTTTTGCAGAGAGGTTAGGTCTCGGAATGAACGCCCACACTCTCTACATATAAAGGGTCGGGGAACGTGTTCTTGTCTCACCTTATTATTCCTATCTAAATGATACATCATATGCCTATGCAAATGCCTCTTCTCCTTGAAAGTCTCATTGCACTTTGAACATGGGAAAAAGGACAGCTCCTCGCCTGTTTTTGTCTCTGTCTTTAACCGTGCCAATTTTTCACCCATGTAGGTGTTTGTTTCTACGTCGCTGCCGCCTTCATCACATCTCTCTTCCTTCTCGCTTGAAATTAGCTCCTTCATGGCAGCTGACTTGTCGCAGAATTTCTCCAGGCGCAAGCCGGCATATGCTTTCAAACTTTCCGGCTCTTTCCTAAAGGCATGTTCTTTGTTAATGGACGACTCAGAATCAGACTCTTTGTCAGTAAGGGAAATCTGGGATGCATAATCAAAGCCATCATAAACCTCTACTTCATTGTCAGCCCTCTCCATGGCACAATTTTTGCGCATTCTCCGTCTTCGATTGGCAGGTGGAGTTCCATCAATCTCCACCTTTGTTCTTACCCCATCACCTGCTACGCTGCTGTTCAACAGTATCCGCATGAACTTCTCCTGCAGGCCCCAGTTCAGACCATCACAGTCATCAGAAGAACTCTCTGACAACTCAGAATCAAAGTCCCATAAGCACCCTGCTTTGATTCCCTTTCTAGACAACAGTCGGCTGATTGGCCTGTTATCCAAGCCTTCCCCCACCAGCACATCTAAGGGGGCCTCACCGTCACTGTAGTTTGATTCAGATGAGGCCCGTGCGGACCGCACTTTTAGGGCGCACCCTTCTGCTTTCTGCCGGGTGTCTGATTGAAGCTCACTGGGAGGCGGTAACACCTCGGGGCTGGTGTCTGTCCCGGGCAGAGGGGACATGTCTTTGTTGTGGACGCTGGACTCCTCTGAGGTACAGTGTGAAGCAGCTCCATTAACAAGTGCTCCTGAAGGCAATGAGTCGTTTGTGCTAGGGGCAGCAGGGACGCTACCACAGACAAATGGGTTCGGCTGGACTCCATTTAAAGGGTTTTGGTGACTGTCCAAGGGCAGGGGCTCTGGTGGATCCAAGCTGTTATTGTTGTTGTTGGGAGAAGATGTGCTTGTCAGCTCTTGAGTGTCATCAGAGGAACATTCTACCTCTTTGTCTTCCTCTGCACTCTCTTTTACTGCCGCCATAACAGAGACAACACAGTCTGTAAAAAAAGAGACAAGCTATCAGTTTTAAATCAATCAGTGCCTCCATAGGACTAGTTACAACGGTCAAATGAAAATCATTTTTAAAATGTTTATTTATTTTTTTAAAGGTCCATACAAGTCACTTTACGTACAAATTGCATATTGAGCATCAATGAGTTAAACGCTCTAAACAGTAATAATGGTGGCCTAAAGAAGATGGACGTCTTTTTTACTTTCTTTGTGCAACAATCCAAGGCTCAAACACCCTCTGTCATCACTTTTTTTCACAACACACCCCAACGTTAGCCCTGGAAGTCCTGGTGAGGAAGCTTAATTATGTGAATGCACCTCTGGGATCTAACCTTCCTGTTTCACCCACCAAAGTTCTCAGCCGCCTGCTAAAATTGACCAATTTCCATGGGAACAAAGCACACCGCCAATAAGATCATATTATTCTGTCTTATCACTCTCTGATGGTGCCAAAGCGCATCCCAGCACGAGACTGTTGTTGCTTCAAACCTGACAAATTGGCACACTGCACACACATACACAGAGTGACTGAGTGACACACACATACATTCAGGTAGAAACGCTTCCGTTCATGACTAGCCAGAGAAATATACCTCAGGTGTCATCAGCCAATCTAATTATATTTGATGGTTTTCAACAGCTCGACACCAGCAAACCTGTGGGACAACAGGACTGTGTTTAAAGGCTGTGTTAAAGGGGCCCAGGCTTGCTGTTGTCCTGCTAGACCACAGTGTATGCTCTGAGGATTTGACATTGAGCACTAGCTGCTCTCAACAGGAAGCCGCGTTGCTAACGAAGTGTTAAATTCAGTGTTAATGAGTGGCTTCACTGTTACCACCTCCTAGGTAAACCTTCCGAGCTCCATATTCTCTCCATCTGTTGGGGTGTGAGGGGCTTTCGGAGGGAGAACAGACGCTCTGCATTTAAAAACGAACTTCACTGCAAACCCCTAAACAGCAGGGTGGCAAAGCCTCAGAATATGATTTCAGCTTTAAATTTACAGGCCTCATTAGCTTCCAGTTTCCACACTGATCTGTTCCATACATAACAAACAGGGTTCAACTGCAATGCGTCTTTTAAAAATTCATTTGCTTCTATTTACTTCATTTAGTCAATGTTAAAAGGCTGCCTTTGCCTTGCTGGAAGCTATTTACAAGGATTATGAGCTTAAATACATTTACGCTCTGTGCGGAGATCAATCTGAAGCGATTAGCTCTTTTTCTCAATCTCGCTCTTACCAACTCTCTTTCTTCCCTCTTGGAAATATGCTCAGTAATGAACATGTTTGAATTCGCAAACAACAATGAATCAGAGGAGGTCTCCCTGTGATCAGTCTAAATTAACTGCACAAGTAAAAGAGCACTTAACACTTACACGACACACATATGTCATGTGCTCTCTCTCTCTCTCCCTCTCTCTCTTTCTCTCTCGGTCCCTATTCTTTCCATCAGCACTTGTTCTAACACTCGAGTTGCACCTCATCTTGAGGTTACTGCTGAAAAAATAAGAGGTGATAATTGCATATTATCATTACACATTATTCTGGAACCCCAGAAGGTAAACTTTTCTTGGATATTTATTAATCATAGGAGAATACAGTCTTCTTGCTATGTTCCACTTTGGTGTCATCAACTTTTTCCCCCACTTACTAAACTAAGCTAGAGACAAAAAGTCAAAAGTTGTCAGTATATGTTCCTAGAATACAATTACATGTTGTAGTACAACTGCAGAGAACAGTAAAGTGTGTACTATAAATATGAGACACAGGGACAAAGAACTCAAATGAATCTCTATTTAAAAATAACGTCTTAAAGTAGAGTGAAGACACAGAACTATATTGCATTTTCCAATTTTTCAAAAAATGTGAGGTAAAAAATAGATAACCTGCAACTTCTCATTTAGTAAGCTGAAGCTATAAAACCTCTCTTAGTTTCCTTAGACTCTTCCCTGAAAAGAGAAGACTTCAACAACATTCAGAAAGACCAAGTGGGACAAGTCGTTCAGAGCAGTTAGCTGTCTATGTGAATCGGCAACATGCCCAACTCCATTTCACTTTATCCATTACTCTCTCGCTCTCTCTCTCTTTCTTTCTTTTACCTGTCCTTCTTCTCCCCATCCGTTCACAGAAAAAAAAAAGCATCTGAACAAAGAGGGTAGGCCGTGGCCCCTCAAGTACAGAGCAGAGAATCTTCCTCGGTTAATGGGAGTTATTGATTTGTTTGACACACTGTGAATTTATGAAGCCGCCTCTCAAGTGTGAGAGACTAACAAAGCACAGCTGTGAGCAAACAAACAGGTAGCTATTCAACCTGACACCTCACAGAGACTGAGGAGAGCCTGTCTTTCTCTTCTTCTTTTGCCACGTAGAGGAAAAGCATCGAGTTCAACTCAAACACACAGAGCAGCAGTGACAGGAGGAAACTCTTGCAGGGTTTCGCAGCACCGGCTGCTGCTGTTGGGACAAAAGATGTTTGGGGAGATTTGTATTTTTTTTTCAAGTGAACAGTCATATATTAGGTTATTTCATATTATATGTACACTGTAAAACCTGGTAAGTTAAACTGTTTGAGGAAACCGATTGGGGCAAACCATTAAAGTTATAAAACCAAATGATTTGAGTACTGTAAACTTTATACATGGTTTCTGCTACATTCATTCTTTCATGGCGTAGCGCAACACTAAAATTCATGCCACCACGGCTACATTACAGCTTCTCATTCAAAACAATTAGTCAAAATTCATCCAACAATGAAGTCCAAACAACTTTATAGCTACTCAAATGATTTGATATTGCTTGTAGCATTAGAGTTGTTTTTTTTTTTTAATAGCAGGTTATAATAGCACCAAAACATATTAAAAGGTAAGAGAATTATAACAGCGTGAACTTTTCTGTAATTGTAGTAGTGCTCTGAGTTATTTGTTTAACCCTAAAGGTTTATGGCCATTTCACTTTACTTCAGGACGCATTAACTCTGTAGGTCTATTTAAGACATTCATAAATATTCTTAGCAAATCTAATAAATATTGGAGACATCCTCGTTACATAACGTTAAACACTAAATTGCAGAGTTTATTTGAATGCGCACAAGAAAATCTGCGCTTTAGCAAATAGTCATGTACACATATATTATTCGTGTTTAAATCATTAAACATTTTAAGTTCAGTTAATAGAGTGAATTCAAACGAAATTAAGTCCAAACAACTATATAGCTTCTCAAATTATTTGATATTGCTTGTAGCATTAGAGTTAAATTAATACAAAAATTATTTTAGTTTATAAATTAAGTTATGCAAGTCATTTTAGTTATTAATTAATTAATTCATAACTGCTTTCTGCTTAATACAATTAGTTTATGAGTTACCATAACTCTTTTTCATTCGTTAATCTAACGATCTTTCAATCGTTAAACTAACTTATTTCGTTTAGTGATTTTCACTGTTAGGTTTTACAGTGGAGGCAAGGGCCAGTATAAGATTCTGACAGTATGATAACTTTAAATAAAAATATCACATTGTGATTACTGCTCTAAAATATATACATTTTAAATGTCTGGGTAAAAAAAAAAAAAAAAACTTTGAACACAATATATTTCATTTTGAGAAAAATGTCAAAATATTTTGGAATAGTAAACACGTCAGACTAAATAATTCAAATGAATCATTGACTTCTGCTGTCTTTGTTTTAAAAACACATACTTCTTCACAATACAAAATGGCATCTTTGGATTTCTTTTCTGCTAAAGATAGTATATCCTAAAAAAAAAATATGTAAATAAAAAATCTTACACAAACATTAGGAACGGAATAGTAGAATTTTTTTTTTAAATCTTTTAAAAACTTGACTTTCCAAACCACACTATACCTTAAAATTAGTTATCGGCCTATGCCTAGTCATATGTTGATTAATTTTGAACTATGAAAACAGAATCAACTGCAATTTTTTATATAATCAGTGTCAAGGCCCGTGCACACCGAGATGTTTTTTGCTTGTGTTTTCCATTGACGTTTAACGCCTCCTGACTATATAAAGGCCGCCAATGTAATCGTGCACACCGAAGCGCAAAACGCCAGGCGCAAATGCGTCATTCTAAACAAAAATTCCTCGTGCCCGTTTTTTTGGTTTGACGCACCACGTTAAAACCTTCTCCAGCAATCAGGTTGGCACTTTTGTTCACGTGCACGGAGCTGCTGAAATTACAGTAAACAGTACTTGGAGGGGCTCAAGCGCAAAACTGTCAATGCGAGCGCACATTGAAGAAGATGCCCAGAGGCAAAATGAACTTGTTGCTGCTTATTGCTCTGTGAACAATAATCATTTCTTCGTTGCTAGAGCTGGATCTGCTACTTGAACCATCTATGTTTGTTCGAGTCACCAGTAACTTTAACAACAAGCATGTGAACTTCCTTTCTTCCTCTTCTTCTGTGTTACAAGCGGGTTTTGGAAGCTTAAAGTTGTGTAGCGCCATTAACATCAAGGAGTGATTTTGCATACTCTTCTGCTTGACACCAGTGAAAATCGCTTGGGTTTGAATCCGGAAAAACGTCTCATAAAACGCTGATGATAAACGCAAACGAAAAGCATCCCGGTGTGTAGGAGTCTAAAAACTCGTCATCTCAAAATTCACAGAAAACAATCATGCAGAAACCGTTGTCACTTGCTAGTAAACATCACATGCAGTTACAAATCTACTACACACTGAATTATGCAAGACATTTTGAAAAAAAAATAAAAAAAATACAACCAAGTTAAATTATTTCCTGGAAAATGTTCAAGAAATAAATAACATTGTTCAGATGTGCATGGGTTTCAAATGCTTATCAAACATCAAAATAATACTGTAAGTGTTAAACAGAACTTCACAATGATTTTACCCAATAAATTGCTAATTTATGTTTAAAAATTATGTCAGATTTAGAACAAGAATCCTATGATGACATATAATAGACTTTTAATGATCACAGATCAGCTCTCATAAATAATCAACTGTAACTTGTTCTTTACCTAACAATTGTCAAAAAGAAAAAGAAAAAAAAATATTTAAAATACTAATCAATTGTAATATGAAACATATGTAACATTGAGTGGTTCGGAAACATTTTTCCACCTTTATTTTGATATTTTATTTTAACAAAAGACACTTACACTTGATTTTAATTTCTAGATACAGTGTTTAGCATATGTAAGTACACACCTCACATATTTATCTTTTAAATTCATACAATATTATATTTGTGCATATACATTAGATTAGTCAGTAATGAAGCCAATTCTGGAGCTTAACTTACAAAGTAACTTATGATAACAGTCCAAAAACTAGTACACCCAAATTTATATGTTATAGAAAAATATTAAATGTTAAATATTAAATAATAAATTTTAAAAAAGAGGAAAAAACATGAGAACCTAAAAAAAATTTATATTTTGCAATATTTTGCTTGAATTTAATAGTTTTATCTTTCAATTTCTAAATATGCTTGGTTACTAAAATTTTATTTTAATAAATATATCTGTTTAATAAAGCTGTTTTGTTTAAATGCACCAAAATACAATGCCTATATTCACTGAGAAATGGATAAAAATATAAATTTTCCAAAGGGGGTGAACTCAGTTATGCTGAGCACTGTATACAATCAATTTTGTCAATTTAATTTGATGTGGACACCCAAATTGAATGTTTGATCCATATAGATGCACGGTTATCTTCTGCTGGGCTGTTGAGAAACCAAGCAACAGACTGCCTAAACATGCAAGACATGATGTGCAACTAAATATTTGAAGAAAAGACTAAATGACGAAATATTTTCCCAATCCAGTGTTTACCTTTAGCAACCTTGAGTTCCAACAACATGAATGGTGCCCATTCATGTATATTCCAAGCATGCACCTAACACCTTGACCTTGCTTATGTTGCATTCAACTTTTTAATACACGTTGAACATCAGTATGTTTAAAGTTTAATATGGAACATTTGAGGTTTGACCTATGCAAACATGTTTGTCCATGTCAACATTTGTACTTATTCACTTGGCAGGTGCTTTTATCCCGAGTGACTTACAGTGCATTCAAGGTATACATTTCTTCCTGCAGAATAAAAACCAGGACTCCACCACCACATTGTACAGAGCTATAAGAAGCAAATATACGTTGGATCGCTGTCATTTGCTGCACACAATATAAAGGTACAATACATTACAACCCTTGAAAATTTTCGAGTTTGTTTCCCCTCTTTCTCCTTCGTTTGGGAAAGAAACTAAGATGCGCGGAGAGTGGCAAGAATCCAATTTCGTTTGAACGCTGTGTGGAAATTGAGAGCTCAGCAATAAATCTGCTTCAATACACAATCTCCACAGAGCGCAGGGGCAGCTACCTTAGAGATCTCTTCCTCTGTGTCTAACAAACCGCTGCTTAACCAGGAGCCAAGGCTGCCAACTCTAACGTCTTGGTTGCCACAGCACTGCAAAAGTTGCATTTTCCAGAGGTTGCCATTCATAGCCAAGCTGATGCAACGTTGCGACTCTGTTAACTAACCCGGGTTTAAAAAAAAAAAAGGTCTCTGCGCACAAAATTTGGCTGTGCATTCCAAAACAAAAGAGCACATCCTTCAGCAACCCAAATTAAAAGAGCATCAGCATGTACTCAAAGACCGTGTGGCTCTCCTCAATACTCTTTCCTAAAATAGAGCGAATGAAACGGCTGCTCCTCCTGATGGTAGATTTAAGATCGGGGAGAGGGGAAAGGGGGGTCATTGGGCATGATAAAAGGGGACAGGGAGTGAGTGACAGTTGGGTTAAGACAGAAGTCATGTTCAATAGCAGGTAAAGAACATCAAAAGAGGAGTTCACAGGAAACCTATACAACCTTATCTAGAAGGAGGATTTTCTGTTGTGTGAAGTAGATTAGCGGTGCCAGAGCTGCTGACATGGCCTCATTTGCTGCCCTGTAGTGTTAGAGGAGGATTAAACCATATAAACTTTGAAGCCTTAAACAATACCTTTCAAAATTAGATGGATTAAGGGAGGGATGTCTGATGGGGATTTCCCGTGGCTTTGTCAGTTTAAAACTTCTCTTTTTAAAAAAGGGAGCGAGAGAGCAGAAAAAAGAAGGGAGAAGAAAAAAAAAGCTAAGCAGGTCTGGGGTTTCAGTTTTAATGAGGGCACTCTTATCATGAGCTGGGCAGTGGGTGCGAAGTGGCGCAGGTCGACAGGCCCTTAAACCAGTAGCCTTTCTCTCACATTAAAGAATGATGCAAAGAGTTTGTCACTAAAAGAAGGGGGCGAAAGTTTTCTGGCAGTTGCATCATTTCGGTAGTTTTACGCGGCAGCACATCTCTTGATGAAAAATAAACATTGATTGTTGCGTGCTATTCCGTGTAAAATATGAAAGCGTTCCGCCGTGAAATATACTTCCTCTCAGGTCATGAGTTGCACACTGTAGATTTTTTTTTCTTTATATGAAATGTGATGATTACTGGAGATCTGAATTAAATATGGAGGGGCTGCACGGGCGCGTATCTGCCGCTGTGATCGAGGGCAGACTCACATGCGTCTGTCTTGCTTGAGTAGTGCGAAAGAAAAAAAGCTAACTTTGTCACTGCCGCTTTGCTGAAGACACGTGACCAATCAGATGAAAGCATGTCAATGTCAGCGCTTGTCTACTCGCTGAGGACGGGATTGGGTCTAAGCGAGCAGACATCAATACGCTTAAATTTGGAGAAATGTCAAGCGCCGCGGGTTTCAGGATGAAACAACTTTTATTACCTTTTCTTAAAACGTAATGTGCCGCACAAGCTAAGACATGAGCAACATAATAAAAGTGAGGAAAGTAAAAAAGGCCAAACAGCGCCATAGAATTCCAATCAAAATCAGGAGCAAATTGACGGATGTGTTTAACCAAAACTTCATCTAAAAAATAACACTGTGCTGATAAAAAAAGGAAAAGAAAATGACCTGTTCTTAACCGCACAAAGCAAAGCTTGCACTTTGTGGTCCATCTCCCCGGAAGAAGCTCCCTCAGGATATTAAAAAATCATCACATTTTTATCAGTCCCTGCTGCTTGTCAATGGCATCTATTAAAGCTGAATGAGGGGGCGGAGCTGCATCCAGACTGGTCATTAACACCAGAGCCCCACTCAATCAGAGCAACTCCCAAACATATCAAAGAGGCGGCTGCATGCGTGCAGAAGGAGAGGCAGGGGGTGTACACGGTAGCCCGAGAGAGGCCCCATGGAGAGATGTAAATAACCTCCCGAGAGACTCCCGGCAGGCTGTAAAGAAGATGCTAGCTGGGAGACGACGGGAAGCTAATGAGTATAACAGTAAATGTATACAAAAGACAGAAGGAGAGGCCCTCCCTCTTCATCCCAATTAATATGCTCTTATCAATAACAGGGCACCAAAGCCACTTTCACGGCTGCACTTTTTGGCTGCGCGCACCGCACGCCATTCAGACGATTCAAAATACAGCTGACCAAAACAAAAATGAACAACATTCCCTGAACTACAGTATGCAAACATGGCATGGTGTAAACATATGCATTTCAGAACACATGTAAACATGGTCTAGTTCTGCCAAAGGCGGAAAATTGATTTATAAGTTTAGAATGAATTTAAGGTTTTAATAATTTTTTTTTTTTAATAATATCTGTATGCATGCTAAATATGAATTTCTGCCACATATGCATATTTACTGGCCCGTAAAGAAGATATTTTGAAAAATGTTGAAAATCTGTAACCACTGACTTCCATAGGATAAACAAATACTATGAAAGTCAACGAGTTTCTAGCTTTCAAAATATTTTATTTTGTTTAACAGCACAAAACAAAAAGTATGTATTAAACAAGTGAAGGGTGAGTAAATGCCGACAGAATTATTATTTTTTTTGGTGAACTATCCCTTTTAGTTTGATTCATGAATAAAGAAATCAAGAAATTTGGATAAATCAGTGTATCCTTTTGGTCACTACCACTGTTGACCAACAGATGGCTCTGGCAACTCTGGCTTATTTGGTCAGATAACCAAATATCTGCATCCAGTATATAAACAAATAACGAACAACAAAAAATATGTTTGAAGATGTTTCAGAGCAAATCAATGATATGTCAGTTATGTTATGTTATGTTATATTAGTTTGGGTGATATTTAATCAAAATAAGTGATTAAATACATATAAAATAAATTTATGTGGATAAATGTAAAATGTTGTTTGTTTACTATAAAATCTTTGATTTCATTTAAAAAGGCATTATTTTTCCTTTTTTTTTTCTTGATAGCAATAGGTTATAACTTGTTAACATTACTAAAACAAACTAATATTAAGCGAAATAAAGTAAAGTCAGATGCACTCCTTTGATTTTTTTTTTTACTTTTTTAAATATTTCCCAAATTATGTTTAACAAAGCAAGGAAATTTTCCCGGTATGTCTAATAATATTTTTTCTTCTGGAGAAAATTTTTTTTTGTTTTATTTCGGCTGGAATAAAAGCAGTTTTTAAATTTTTGAAACACCCTTTTAAGGTAAAAATTATTAGCCCCTTTAAGCTATATATTTTTTTCAATAGTCTACAGAACAAACCATGGTTGTACTATGACTTGCCTATACCCTAACCTGCCTAGTTAACCTAATCTACATAGTTAAGCCTTTAAATGTCACTTTAAGCTGTATAGAAGTGTATTGAAAACTATCTAGTCAAATATTATTTACTGTCATCATGGCAAAGATAAAATAAATCAGTTATTAGAAATAAGTTAATAAAACTATTATGTTTACAAATGTGTTGGAAAAAAATCTTCTCTTCGTTAAACAGAAATTGAGGAAAAAATAAATAAACAGGGGGGCTAATAATTCTGACTTCAACTGTATATATGCAGTGCTCAGCATAATTGAGTACACCCCATATTGAAAATTAATATTTTTTATTAATTTCTTAATGAATATAGGCAATGCATTTTGGTGTATTTAAACAAAACAGAAGTAGTAAACATATATATTTATTAACATAATATTTCAGCCGCCAAACTTATTTAAAAATTGAAAGATAATAAATTTAAATTCAAGCAAAATATTGCAAAAATAAACTACAACCTACAAAGTTTTAACTAAATGTTTATTTTTATCTTATTTATTTATTTTTTTTTTTGCTTCTCTTGATTTTTCGTCTTCTTTAAATTTGTATTTAATATTTTTGATAACATAAATTTGCATGCACTAGTTTTTGGAATGTTATTGTAAGTTTTTTTTTCAATTTTTTTTATTAGATAAGCTCTAGATATGGCTTCAGTACTGCCTAATCTAATGTATTTTCACAAATATAGTATTGTATAGCTTCCTATTAAAAATATGAATTTGTGTGGTTGAGATTGTGAGATTTGTGAGGAGTGTACATAAATATGACATTTAATATAATTAAAAACTATTCATAATACTCAAATATATACTAATAGAAAAATATACTAAATATACTAATAGAAAAAGAGTAATATTAGTTAGCTGTGCGTTGACTAGAGTTAAAAGACACTTTTGATCTAACATTTCTACTTCACTTTATTAAAAAATGTACAGAAAATAAATGTAAAGAAGCTGCTTGTGATCAACACCTCAGCAAGCAGAATATCTGTGTATGTAATGATTGCACAGGTAAACCATTCACACACTCTCATCTAGTCTCTTAATACCACATGTAATTCAGCGATCTCTTCCTGACAGAAATGCTCTATAATCACACATCACCCTGCAACCTCTGTTCAAAGCTCTAAAATATCACATCCAACTCCAGAAATAATTGGAAAATTTAATGAGATTGGTGAACCACAACCTTGAAGGATTTCGCTAGAAAAAGGTTTTGGGGGCTTGACAGTTAATTCTCAGGCAAACTTTTGCCTTTACCCTTTCAATCAATAGCAACAGTGGATTTAATTTTGGTTAATTGGTGCTCAGTAAGAGACACCCTTCAGCGTCGATAGAACATTCTTACAGCCTTGGTCCTATTGATTCCTGGATCTCTTGTAGGCGCTTACAAACACATCTATTCCGTTGGATTCTGTTCCTCAGCGGTCACTTTTTTTTTTTAAACACAAGAATAAGTGAGTAATTTCATGAGGTGCAACAAAAAAAAATCAAGTCATAACCCTGCAATTTCCCATGCATTTCCACAAAGTTTTCAACTGTTCACATAAGACTAAGTAGCACTGTCATATTTTTTACCAACATATCCTACTGATACAACTACGATTATTTAAAAATAGACGGTGAATGCCTAGAAGTTATTGAACCTTGAGTGAGAAGCGTTCACATCTTTTAACTGTAACCAAGTTTAGTGCCCCGCAGAGCATTAGTGATCAAATCCTGGCCCCTAGTGGTGAAGTCATCAGAGTGAGATGCGGAGCCTGAGGCTGCTGCAGTCTGTTTGTAGCTTTTGGTGAGCTGAAAGATTTTACGTGTGTAACTTCCCTCATAAAGTCTTTAATAGGAAGAAGTGTTCTCATTTGCTTATCCTGGGTGTGGATAACTGACTGTCGCGACGCCCATGCCGTATCTCTTTCAAAGTGGTGAGAATTGCGCTATAAGAGAGAGGCAAGCTCTCGACTTGGAACGAGACTAACCGGTGACAATCGCATCTGTCAAATAATTTTGGCACACATCCCGAGACAAACTTCAGAGACAAAGCTCTCTTTTTCGAATGTGCCACGCAGACAGGTTAACATTTTTTGCACTATCATCTGGATTCTGTTGGATCATTGTCCAATTACACAAAATTATTTTGGCAGTTTTGCTCACACAACATTATACCCAGATTCCCCTTTTTGGCCTTTTTCTGGAGGGCTGCTAGAGGAAGATGAAGGTTGCCAGGTTTGCAGGCTGACGGGAAGTATGCCTGTGACAAGCGTAACTGACAGCTCTGATTTAATTTGACTGGTGATCACACCCAGCTATAGTATCAGAGCAGTTCACACATCTGTGCCTCAGCTCAAGGTGTTGAGACATGCCACCAAATATCTGGAACATTACACACACCCCTGGTGCTGTGTACAGGCAGCCAGAGCGCTGTCACTCCAGCTTTCCAGCAACATTAGCGAAGACACAAATCTTACATTTGTCGTTTCCATCCTAATTCTGTCACTGCTTAATCTTTTTCTTTTCCTTTTTTTTTTAATTTCCTCATCCTTAATAACAGCATTCATTAAAATTGCAGTAATACACAGAAAACTAAAAAGGGCACTAAATGTGTCTATTTTTGAAATGTGCATTACATACAGTATATATATATATATATATATATATATATATATATATATATATATATATATATATATATATATATATATATATATATGGTTCCTACCAGTTTTTTCCAAAACATTCACCTTGGAGCTCACTGTAAACCCACCTGCAACATGAACATATACTGTAGATACGCAGAGAATTATTATTAGACAAGTCATATAACTCATATTGTAGTACTGTTTAAAATACAACACAGTGCACTGTCAAAAAGTGTTAACCAGTTAAATGAGCAATTTTAAAGGTGAAGTAGGTCAGGTGTTCCCAAACTTTTCAGCCTGCGATGCCCAAAATGACAATGCCAGTGACTCGCGACCCCCAATATCCTCTGAGGTCGTTATAAATACAGAAACCTTGCAAGCAATGGCGCACACACCAATAGACCCAAGTCTATTCTTCATTTCAGTATTCTTCTTCAACAGAATGTTTAACCTGGTGTTATAAAAATCAATCTGCTGCACTTGACGCTATTGCTGTGTCTTTAATATAATGTAATTACCCCAGGGTCACAATCCAATAGAACTAGTAACTATATGCTACTAAAGTAACTATATAGTATATAGTAACTATTAACGACAATTTTTTTTCCCTCTTCAGTAGGTTATGGATAAAATTTGGTAATTCTTATGGTTTAATAAAAATAAATGGATTTTTGTTTAATCACCAGGCGACCCTCCTTCATTGTCCCACGACAGGTGATTGTCTTGAGAAACATTTTTTGTTGTGCTGGTTGAAAGTCTCTTCACATTCTAATGTGTATTGATCTACATCTAGTAATGAATCTAGTAATGATTAAAGTTAATTATCTAAATGTATTATTATATGTTTTTTTTATCTTTTGGGTAAGGCATAAGACTAAATCAAATATTGCCAATCAAATATTGTCAGGCCAATAATTCCCATAGTTCTGATAAGTAGCCCAAACTGTCTGTCAACAAATGTAAATTTGTACAACTCAACTACACATCTGTTCACACAGAACCACCATTTGCACATACACGTGTGTATGTGCAACCCTGAATTAATAAAAGGACGAAGCGAAAAGAAAGAATGAAATGGAAGTGTCCATGTTGCTGAGCAATGTATATAAAACAATGTGAAGACGACTGCCTTTATGCTTCTCTCCTGAACTTGAATATATAATTGCCTGAATTATAGAAATGCTGAATTAAGATCGTGGGGGGGCAAATCGAGATGTAACTAGATGTGACTATTTTCAATTTCATAAGGGACCTTTTACAGCATCAACAATGTAAGTTTGTGTTTAGTGTAACAACAAAACATTACTGAGCTGAAGTAGGTTTTATTTCCACATTGGTTCATTTTTGATGGTTCAACATGTGATGCGCTTTCTATATTGTTTGCCAGCTACTCTGAATATTTGGTCTGAGACAGCATGTAAGTGTGGCTTAGTAATAAGTGTACTTCCTGCACGCTGCCGGCCAATAAATAAGCATACGTATCGCTTTAGGACAGTGCACACGACAGATTGATACCATTATGACAAGTTTTGCTTGCTGTACACAACTGAAAACTGATATAATACAGTTTTTTTGTTCGGAATTGTAAAGTTTTCTAACTGGTGAATGACATGAACTAGTGGGTTGTCTGCTGTCATCTTTAAGGTGTGTGTGTTCGTGTTTCAGGGGGTGTGGCTTTGGACTGTATATCAAAGATATTATGCTAAACCGTTTTTGGCATTTTGGCAGATCCCCTACTGCACCTTTAGCTTTTAGTCAAAAGTTATTTTTGCTACCTTAATTTAAAATAAGCAGAATCAACACAATTCTTGGGTTCTCTTTTGACAACTTAAATGTTTTAGGCTATTTCTACTTATATTTGTAAAAGTAAAACTTAAGTTTGTAAAAAAAAAAAGCAATTATGTTAACTTAATCGATTTATGTTGGGACAACATGAAGGAACTGTGTGGAACCCTGCATTTTTTTTAAAGTGTTATTTTAACCAATTTAAATTTATTTTTTTTTGTTATTATACATTCTCACAAATAAAGGTAGGTGAGCTGTCACTAGGGTGGCATTTTTTGAAAGGTACATATTTGTACTTAAAGGGTCCTTATTATTACCTCTAGGGCACATATTAACACCTAAAAAGTACAAAAGTGTGTCTCTTGAAATTTTAGGGTACCAACAAATACCCTTTAAGTACAAATATGCACCTTTCGAAATGGTACCACCCCAGTGACAGCTCTTGTACCTTTATTTCTGAAAAAGTAGATTACTGAACTGCTACAGTTAAACAGTAAAGTCATAAACTGAATCAGTAATATCATACACTGAATCAATAAATGTTTTTTGAAAAAAAAAATTAAATCGGCCATTGATCCAGCAAATGCCAGTTTATTCCACTGTGGTGACCCCTGATAAAGCAGGGACTAAGCCAAAGGAAAGTGAGTGAGTGGACCATTGATCCCGCCTTTGTCACATTATCCCTCAGAAATCATTCTACTATGCCGACTTGGATATCATGCTAATTGTCATCATACATTTTTCCTATGATTTATAAAACACCCCATTGTAACAATAGTTTACATACAAACTAATTTAATGAAAAGTCAACATATACTTAAGTGTCTTTAAATATTATTATTGATATTATATTTCTTTAAATACATAAAAACTGTAAATAAATGTAATTGTATTTGTAAATATACCTTGTCACTATCATTCATCCTACAAGGTTTGACCTATTTGTCAGCTAGACATTTTTAGTAATTTAAAATACAAAATGTAAAACTTAGTATGATCACTTTATATTTTACATATATAAATAAGAAGAGGTCAAGATACATTGCTTTATTTCTACACGTGTCCATAATGTGTCCCTTTTCTAAATGACGATACAATATTTAAAAAAAGGTATGATCTCCTATAATATTTTATATATAACAAAAAAATTTATATTTTGCTATCAAATACTAATATTAAATCATTTATCATGCTTTCTATTTAAATAAAAAATAAGCTTAATTAAATGTGTACAACTAAATGAGAAGTCACCAAAAAGCAGCTTCTTAAACATTAAGGTTAACATCTCATTTAAGTAATAGACTTCATTACGTCCCAATATACTTATGACTGGTGGCTGTAATGAGAGGTCATGCTGAAGGTTAAATGATATGGAATGAGCAGCTAATAGTCAGAGCATAGCAGAGGATAAATAGGCCTCTCTCTCTCTCTGTTGGCCTCTTCCTCTAATAGATTTATGCGGGTCTCAATGTTCTGGCTAGATCAACAGCTTACTGAAATATCTCTCCGGCCCAGCTGCAGTAGTGCTGGCTTGCTAATTCAGGCCAGTGTACTTCCATTAAAACAGTCCCCTGTGTCTTCATTTAGAACACTGCGAACTGGGAGCCCAGCAAAAACAGGGAAGATGGGACCAATTTTTATCATTCTGCACATTCCAGAAATGCGTCTCAGAGCAAATATTTGACCTTGCTGAATGACACATAATCAATTTGTGGGAAACTGCCCAGAGAAATTCGTTTACTTAGTCACGCCATGTAATCTATCTTTACAGGGTCCAATTGTGCAGTTTAGTTTAGTTTGCGGGTTACGTGTGTACGAGTCTTCATGACCTTCCTCAGTTATGTTCCGTAATATATATTTCTTTTGTTTTCTTTTAAATTTCTGATGTAACAGTAGATTATATTATATTCAGTTCCACATCCGACTGAATTAACTAAGTTTACTGACTTTTTGAAATGTTCATTACACTGTAAAAAATATCTGCAAGTAAGCAGTTTTCTGAATTTTGTGATTCATGTGATTCATGTCAAATTGTTATTTTCCCCATTTATTTATGCTTTTGAATTCTATTATGAGAACTTACATTTTATTTCAATAACTTTTAACCTTGAAAGTGTGAAAAAAGTTACTTTTATTATATTTTTTTAATAGTTTAATGTGATATATTGTCTGGGTTGGTGTTCTATATTACGTTACAAAAACCTTGTAATAAACTGTTGGTACATTTTCATAATTTTACAGACTTATTTCTCTATATATTATTTATTATACATTATATTATTTCAAACTACTTAAGTATCAATAAGTCACTTTGTCAATCTGTTGACAAACAGTTAGACAAATTATTGAATTTTCAACATCATATGTCGACAGAGCAGAAATTATAATGCAATTCACAACCGTACATAAATGGAAAACACTTGTGAATCACAAAACAAGGGAACTGTTAATTAACAGATTTTTTTACAGTGTATTACACAGCTCACTGGTATTCTGAGAGCATGAAACATGAAATTTAATTAAATATGTTAATCTAAAAGAGCCAGTAAAATCCTTCACCTCTCGCACAGTAACTAAAACCTCTGACCCTATTTACTGGGCCCTATTAGACTTATCATGCCTATAAAAAGTAAGGGTGCACGTTACTGTGAAAATACAGTATGAAATATTCATTATTGTTCTTAAATGTTGCGATAATTATATTTTTGGGTTAATTATATTTTATCAGCAACTTAAAACAAATATTTTCATTTATGTAATGATCATAATTAAATATACAGATAATAGATATTTTTCTGGGCTAATAAAAAAAGATTTAGAATTTAAAGGGCAACTATTTAAGCCCTTTTACAAATTCCAGACTCACCCCCTAAAACATCACACACATTCTAAAAACAGACCGTATGCCTGCAGACTGCCATTTAGAGTATTATCATACTTTTGTGCACACATAAAACAAAAATAAGAAATTTATTGAACAGCTTTATCTTCTCAGTGTCAGTATAGGGTGCATATTCATGTGTTGTGCTTGACTATGCTGCTAACTAGGGATGTAACGGTATCAGAATTTCACGGTACGGTAATACCTCGGTATGAATGTCACGGTACGGTATTTATTGAATCATTTACAGGAAAAAACAAAACTTATGAAAATACTCCAAAAAAGTGCCAAAAGTGTCAATGACATACAAATTAGCCATCTATCTGTAAGCTTTCAAACAGGAACTTCAATTTTAATAACAAAAAATTATTAAACCATGTAAAAAAAATAAAGTTTCAAATTAGTATTGTTGAAAACTCATCACATTCAACATTTAATCACACTCAGCCCATCTACACAGATGAGAGCTCTGCTAGTCGGACTTCTCATCAAGCATCTCCCGCTGGATCTAATCTCACTATATTTATTAAACGGGATATTTCATTTATCTTGTTGTCTTTATCTAACGACATATTCCCTGACTTTGGGCATTGGAATCTATTACTTGTTCTCAGGTAACGTGTTTTGGCTGAGCGCAAAGATAAGTTAATGATTAATGTAAGCACGTACATTCTGTATATTGACTGATCGCCTTTATTTCCTATAATGTATAAACTTATTGTATGTTATACTTTTAAAATGGCCATTATCGATTATTAAAACTGATACTCAGCAAAAGAGAGGCTGTGTTTCGTATTTTCACTGAAATTGAAAGGAGGCAGTTGTTATCGGCTCCGTTTTGTTATAAATATCCTCATGCAGCACGACGCCTCAACATTTCTGCTGTCTAAGTTGCTAATATTAAAATGAAAATAGGCAGTTCCTTAAATCATGTTTACATTTTATTGTTGAGAAAGTGAAACAACGAAGCCAGGGTGATGTGAATGAAGTTATAAAGTACACTGTTCCCTTTGAAGATTTACCCGTGTCCTCGGTATAATCTGCTTTTCCATATCAAACTGAGAAGAAGAGACAGCAGCCTTGATCAAACTTGCGAAGTCTGAACTTACACGGAGATAATGCAGGACTGAACTGTGCGTGTAAAGCAGGTCGCACACCAGAAGCGACGCTCGGCTGCGCTCCGCGCAGCGCCAGGCAGCGCCATGTATTTTAGAATTCTAAACATAGGTTTCTATCAGGATACACACACCGGCGCCACAAGTCGGCGGCTGTCGGCGGCGCCAGGCGACGGCTCAGGACGCAGTTCATTTTTCAGCCGCGCCACAGAGCGCCATCTGATTAGTTTCATGTTAAATATCATTCGAATGTGCGCGTCTGGTGTGCGATACTTTAATCTGTCATGTACGCGCCGTGTCGCGGCGCCGAGCGGCGCTTCTGGTGTGCGACCTGCTTTAGAGTTTTCCAGCTCTTTTCATCCCCGCTTCTAGCAGCACACTCCATTTCCGCATTACTGGATCTGTAGCGACAAAAGACCGCAAGGGATGATGGTCAAGCATGGGCTGATGGCAATTGTAGTTTTCGTTACCTCCCGTTCGCTTCATTCGCCTGAGCAAATTTTCTCAGAAGACCTATAGTTTTACCGAGTCATGCGACTTCGGTAATATCGAAAAAAATTAATATTGCGGTATGACGGTATTTACAATACCGTTACATCCCTACTGCTAACATATTACCTTGGATGCATGTGTGCTTCAAACAACGGAGCACGGGCATCCGAAGAGGTACTGTATGTCACTCCACTGTACTCATGAAAGCATGTGCCCTATACTGACAATAAGAAAAAGAAGAAAGTTGAATGAATAAAGTAGTTTATTTTGGTTTTATGTGTGCGAAAACATTCTTGTAGACTGATAATACTCTGATAAACCACTGAAGGCATATGGTCTGTACAGAGGATATTTTTTGTTACTTTTCTAGACTTAATTACAAAATTCCAAATATCTTAATATTAATAATATAAAATATATTAAAAAATCTTATGAGTGTGAGTATTTAATAACATAATTTTCATCTGTGGGTGAACTAACCACTTAAGTGCATTATGAAAAGCCTTTTTGTGAAGCTATGCTTTAGATAAATAAGAATGGAAAGCAAAGTTTTAAAGAACTAGTGACCTGATCCAAACATAAAAAAATGGTACTTAGCGCCTATGAAAACACAAAACATTGAATAAAATTAAGTATTAACACAATCAGAGGTTTAGTTATACTTCTACAATAACCACAGAAACACCAAGATAATAATCTAAACAGCAAGCCTTTCGTTTGACATCTGCTATTGCCTATTTTTGTCAAAAGTAAAATGAATTACTAGGTATCTAAAGCGGAAAAAAATCAGTAAATCAGAAACGTTAATATCTCTTGACAACTGTGATATTCTTCTGAACATCAGCAATACTGCTTTTAACGTAAAGCATCATGCTTAAGGCCAAATTACAAGTGTGCTAAAGTCCAATAAAACAGACATTATCCAATGTATTTACATTTTTAAAATAAACACTCAAAAGTGACTTTTAAGTGTTGGTTGACAGCCTGTGAGATACAGCTGACAAGTCAAATTCTTTCAAGTCAACATTTTGACTAGTGAGCAAAAGAAAACACTGATTCTTGACATGGCTGGCAAAGATCTAGGACAGAAAAAAGGTTAAAGCGGGATCTTAGTTTGCCACAAAAAGTTGTCATGCAGCAGAACAGAGTTTGTGCATCTGCTAAAACTAATGGATGTAAAGTAAGATTTATCAAAATCATGTGTAAGTGGACAGCCTGTGAGAGATATGCTATTATGTCACTGAGTGATTTCATTCACGCCATAAAATGTGCGTTTTACAGCCATTAAAAGTTCTGTGGCTAACACAAATCATTTAAAAGGGCCTATTTTTAAACACCATTCAAAACGATCGACTGAGATTTCCAACAGAAAGCAATAGGCTGTCGGGATGTTTGCTTGCCACGATGCGCAAACGCGTTGCGCACAGATTCCATCCAATCAAGGTCGCGCCAAGCGCCTTCAAGACGAGCGTCTAAACGCGTCTGCGCTCTTCAAGTGTCAAACCCGCGACTAGAGGCCGCGACACAAAACTCCCAGCTGACATGGAAAACGGCTCGTCTCATCCGGTGACTGACGTCGCTTTGCATCGATTCTGACACCCATCTTGTAAAAGTGTGCATAAAGTGTGTTGCAGGGGGGAAACGAAAAACCTCGCAAGTGCGCTCCTCAGATGCAGAAGAGCGTCCAACTTTCCCCCAAATACAATACTGTTTAGAGTTATAGCGTATATGACAACGGAAGGGTGAAATGTTAGTTTGCAGGATTCGTGACTTGCACGGTGTGTTGACATACCTGATGCCCGTGTACATTAGCTCTCGTGCCCGTGCAAGGACTCACTGTACCCATCGCGCTCTCATCTCTCAACACGGTTAAACACACATCCGGCAAGGGAAGACGTTCGTAAGCTTTAAACCTACCTTCCCAGAGAATGACACTATAACACGGGGCAAGTTTGTCATGGTACTTGATTACGGTCCTTTTTTTTTCGTCCTCCATCCGTTACAATGTCGCCATTTTGCCTAAAATTCTGCAGGTTGAACTAAAACTCCTAGAGGGATGTTCGGTTTCTGCTTTCACAAATGACACCACACACTAAGACCCGACAAAATGTTTACTTCCTTTCAAAGTGAAAGTGGAAATTTAAGGTAGTGTAGTTTTTCACCGAGGAATTGTGCATTTGGTCTTTATTGAGAGTTGTGGTTGTGGTAGGTACTGTAGCCCCCCTCTCGCGATATGGAATATTCCACAGACACAGTGAATTCTTCTTAGGTGAAGTTGCTGCTTGTGTTGAAAAAAGACAGGAAAGATGGTGGAAAGGTGGACTTGCACACCTAGGGATGGTTTGGTCAGTAATATTTATTGACAGGAATTTCCTTTCATTTTGACTGACTGTCGTGAGCATTTCTTGTTGGCAATTGTTTAAACTGATTGATAAATAGGTAATAAGGTTTGGTAAACTGTAAAAACAATTGTAAAAACAGGAATGTTTTTATTTATTTTTATTTTTTAATATGTTTCTTTATATGTTTGTGTAGTCAGTTTGTTTGTATATTTACTTATTTAAGTTAAATAAAGTGATTTTCTCACTCTTATGTAGTCTCACACCTGTAAAGGTTTCAAAAGAAGACATTTTTTAAGAACGTGGATGACTGTAAACGAAAACTCCTTTTTATACTCCCCCTTTGATTTTTTTTTCTTTTTTAAGTATTTCCCAAATTATGTTTAACAGAGCAAAGAAATTTTCACAGTATGTCTGATAATATTTTTTCTTCTGGAGAAAGTCTTATTTGTTTTATTTCGGCTAGCATAAAAGCCATTTTTAATTTTTTAAACACCATTTTAAGGTCCAAATTATTAGCTCCTTTAAGTTTTTTGTTTTTCTACAGTCTACAGAACAAACCATCAGTATATAATAACTCAATAAATCAGTTATTAGAAATGAGTTAATAAAACTATTATGTTTGGAAATGTGTTAAAATGTGATTATATACATATATATATATATATATATATATATATATATATATATATATATATATATATATATATATATATATATATATATATATATATATATATGCAGCAGCCAGAGTTCTGACCAGGTCTAGAAAATATGATCATATAACCCCAATTTTATCCTCCTTACACTGGCTGCCTGTTAAGTTTCGTATTGAATTTAAAATATTACTTCTCACCTATAAAACTCTAAATAATCTAGCTCCTGTTTATCTAACCAACCTTCTGTCTCGCTACAATCCAACTCGCTCTTTAAGATCTCAAAATTCAGGGCTTCTGGTAGTACCTAGAATAGCAAAATCAAGTAAAGGAGGTCGAGCCTTCTCTTTCATGGCTCCTACACTCTGGAATAGCCTTCCTGATAACGTCCGAGGCTCAGACACACTCTCCCAGTTCAAAACTAGATTAAAGACCTATCTGTTTAGTAAAGCATACACTCAATGCATCACCTAGCGGGTTCCACACTGGCTTCTGCATCTTGTTTATATAGACTATGAACAGCAGCTACGCTAATTATTCTCTTTATTCTCTATTTTCACCTGGGGATACTCATCCCGAGTTCCTCAGATTATGCGGGGTCACTGATTGGATCCAAGACCAGCGACGTGATGATCCCAAGGATTCCATATCTGGGACCAGGCCATATCCTGAGCTGCTGCTGCGCTGATGGTCGTGGGGAGTGGAGAACATGAGTCTGATTCCAGCGACGCTCCAGGGACAGACGAGTCTTCACTGAGGCCATCTTCCAGCCTCCACCACGGCGACTGAAGCTCTGCACAAGACTTTTGGCCAGCGGAGAAATTAAAATGGTCGTGCCCAACTGAGTATGGTTCTCTCAAGGTTTTTTTCTTCACTCCCATCAGGTGAATTTTTTTTTCCCTCTCCGCTGTCGCCACTGCCTCACATGGTTCAGGATTGGTAGAGCTACGCATCGATGAATTTGCTCTTCAGTGTTTGAACTCTCAGTAATGATTAAATCACACTGAACTGAGCTAAACTGAACTGAACTTAAACACTAAAAACTGAACTACACTGTTCCAGTTACATGACCATTTATGTGAAGCTGCTTTGACACAATCTACATTGTAAAAGCGCTATACAAATAAAGCTGAATTGAATTGAATATATGTATATATATATATATATATATATATATATATATATATATATATATATATATATATATATATATATATATATATATATATATATGTGTGTGTATATATATATATATATATATATATATATATATATATACACATATATATATATATATATATATATATATATATATATATATATATATATATATATATATATATATATATATATATATATATATATGTGTGTGTGTGTGTGTGTGTGTGTGTGTGTGTGTGTGTGTGTGTGTGTGTGTGTGTGTGTGTGTGTGTGTGTGTATAATAACATAAACACATTTTGATGGGACTGGAAATATTTTGAATACTAGCTGTCTTCAAAATATTTTCTTTTATGTTAAGCAGAATACAGAAAGTAATGAAGTTTTGAAACAATTTGAGGGTTTATATCTTTCAAACAGTAATTATCAAATGTATAAAGTTAGCATAAAACCTGTATTTATTTATTTGGTCACAACTAGTTTAATGTACAATTCATGCTACTAATAAACCATTAACTAAGACGTTTAGCCTACTATGTACACTACTTTTTAGCTGCTTATTAAAAGTTAATAAAGTAGTAGTTGAGTTTTAAGGATTATGGATTTAAATTGAGACCATATTTTATAAGTGCTAATAAACTGTTACAATTTTTCGTAATTGCTTTGGCCCAGTTTTTGAATTATTTATTATTATTTTGTTTTTTAAAACAATAAGTTAAGATCTCTGAACAATATTTCGTCTTCATATCAGAATGGAATTACTTGCTAATTTGAGCAAATTACAAAGTCACTGACATTTGTGCATCTGTAAGCACAATTGTCAGTAGTTTGGATAAAAAACTAATTGAATATTGCTAGTTGATCAAAACTGATTAGTCGAGTCTTATTTAAACTGTCAAACTCACAACTTTTCAATCATTTTTTATTATGTAAGCCATCACCCTCAAAAACATTCATTCTGTTATCAAACATGTATTTACACACATCTTTACACCATAAATATCTGATTTTGACATTGTTTGTAATGTTGGTAAAACTGTTCTAATTGTAATACAATTTAAATGAATGATTTAACCTATCTAGTCTGGGAAGATATATAGTAGTCAACATTTAAAGTGGATCAAAACGTTTCCAGTTGTGAAAAACCTTTTTTTTTTTTTTCGTTTGTTTGTTGTTTGAGAATGGAGAACATCCACAATCCTAAACTGCAGCAACATGATAATGGAAGAGCAATTGAAAAAGATGTAATCTCTAGCCTGACTGACTGATTTTTGTGTATTTGTGGTAACATAAGGAATATGTACAATACTGTAATTACGCTCATACAAATATAATGTACAGTATACAAATGTTTTTTTTAGTATTATTCTATGTACTGTTGACTACTCTAAACAAATATAGTTTTTTAAACCTTAATTTCCATGGTTGACTTGAGTGTCATGGTGAAATACAACTAAACATTTTGACCAGTGTGGCTCACACGATGACAAACATACATTATGTTTTGGTGGCCTTGGCCAAATTTTTGACACGATAATTAGGTTTTGAAGCATAAATGAATTTTTTTTTTGTGAGTAACCCCAAATAAAAGGTTGGGACAGTATGGAAAATGCAAATAAAAAAGCAGACAATATAAACACAAAATATTTAATGTTTTGTCTGGTCAACTTCATTTTATATGTAAATATACATCACTTCCTGTCATTCAGAGTATAGCAACAATTTCCAAAAAAGGTTCAGGAGCAATTTAAGGCTAGTAATCAGGTAAATTGGTTAAATAATGATGTAATTTGAAACAGGTGATGTCAACAGGTGCTTCTAATTATGATTTGGTACAAAACCAGCATCCAATAGGAGTCTAGTCCTTTTGAAGCAGATGGGTTAGGGATTACCAGTTTGCCAACAAATATGTAAGAAAATTATTGCAATGTCTAAAAACAGTGTTTCTCAAAGAATGACAGGAAGACAATTGGATATTTCACCTTCAACAGTGCATAACATAATTAAAAAATGTAAGGAATTAATGTAAGGAAATGCAGTAATTTTAGTGCATAAAGGACAAAGGCACAAGCCTAAACTGAACTACCTTGATCTCTGATTACTCAGGTGGCACTGTGTCAAGAATCGTCAATCGCATACAAGCGATATCACTACATCGGCTCATGACTTCTTTTGCAAACCTTTGTCAAATACTACAATACGTAGTTAAATCTACAAATGCTAGTTAAAACTGTACTTTGCCAAAAGGAAGCCCTATGTTAACAGTGTCCAGAAACGCCAACAGTCTTGTAGGCATCTGGGATAAACCATCACACAATAGAAAGTGTACCGTGATCAGATGAATCAGTATTTTTGGGGAGAAATGAACGCTGTGTAAAAACAAAGAAGAAAAACATCATCCAGACTGTTAACAGCAACAAGTTCAAAAGCCAGAATCTTTCATGGTATTAAGTTGTCAGGAAGAGGAAGTGGAGTAAGAGGATACAGGTATATGACGGCTGTCTTTAGTCCCGACCTGTCTCCAATAGAGAATGTTTGGCATATTTTGAAGTGCAACATGCAACAACAACATCCTCGTTTTGATGCTCACCTCAAGACTTGCTTGCAGGAAGAATGATACAAAATTACACCTGAAACAGTTCACTTGGTGTCTTCAGTCCCTAAACATCTTTTAAGTGCTAAAGGAATGACAACATTACAAAGTGGTAAATAATTTAATGTTCCAATTTTTTTTCAAATGTGTTGCAAGAACCAATATTAGAATCCATGTTTATTTAAAAATAAAATAACAATAATAATAAAAACCACGGGGAACACATTAAATAATGTTTGTTGTACTGTCTGCAATGAAATACAAGTCAAAATAAAATGAAAAATATTAGCGTTTTCCATATTTTTCCAATCTTTTCTGATTTTGGGGTTGTACATTTTGTAGACATGCAATACAGTTCTGAAGTTTCAGCTCACAGTTTTGACAATTGAGATAAACGGTAATGTATTTCTAATAGGCAGGTAATAAGCCAGTTGTAAGTGGTGTGATTTTTCACTCAAAGCCGGCAGCTAGCTCTCTGCAACTCTCACATGGTCGCCCACTGAAGCTAAGCAGGGCTGCGCCCGGTCAGTACCTGGATGGAAGACCACATGGGAAAGCTAGGTTGCTGCCGGAAGTGGTGTTAGTGAGGCCAGCAGGGGGTGCCCAACCTGCGGTCTGTGTGGGTCCTAATGCCCCAGTATAGTGACGGCGACGCTATACTGCTCAGTGAGCGCCGTCTTTCGGATGAGACGTTAAACCAAGGTCCTGACTCTCTGTGGTCGTTAAAAATCCCAGGATGTCCTTCGAAAAGAGTAGGGGTTTAACCCCGGCATCCTGGCCAAATCTGCCCACTGGCCTTTGTCCATCATGGCCTCCTAACCATCCCCATATTCAATTGGCTTCATCACTGTCTCCTCTCCAACAATCAGCTGGTGTGTGGTGTGCGGTCTGGCACAAAATGGCTGCCGTCGCGTCATCCAGGTGGATGCTGCACACTGGTGGTAGATGAGGTGATTCCCCCCACTGTGTAAAGTGCTTTGAGTGCCCAGAAAAGCGCTATATAAATGTAAGGAATTATTATTATTATAAACTAAAATGTTACCATTTATTTATTTATTTATTTATTTATTTATTTATAAACCCACAGTCTTATGCAAAAGTTTAGATTGATAAATTGATTGATAAATTGATAAATAACATGTGTGGTTAAAAATAAGCAAAAATAAAAACATTATTGCACTGTGCAAACGTTTAAGCATTCTACAAAAAAGTGTAATGTTTTAGTAATTTATTGTTCAGTGTAAATGAGTACATCTCTTACAGATCTGTTTTAATATTAATATCTTTTTATGTTGCTCTACTATAATATATTTGGCCCATACAATAGATTAGTCAGTACCAAAGACAAAACTGAAACTAATCTAACAAAAAAACTTACGATTACAGTTCAAAAATTAGTACATCAAACTTTGTACTATGTTTGATTTTGAGTTTGATTTTTAATTTTGGGCACAAATTTTTTGGGCACAAATAATATTATTAAAAAAATGTTTTTTATTTTTATTTTTAATTTGTTTTTTTATAATAGATAAGGAAATATCAAGAGGGACTTAAAAATATAAAAAAAAATTACTGAAATTTTGTTTGTAATTTTTAAAATGTACTGTTGTTCTCTACAAAATATTGAAAATATTGATTTTCAAAAGGCATTGTTCTCATTTATGCTAAGCACTGTATATACAGTAATAAAGCTAATAGAAGTCACATTTTAATAATAGAGTGTATGAAAATCAATGTTATTTGTTTTTGAATATTATAAAGCAATTTTCACTGTAAGATATTTCCAATGTAACCATTCAACTGTATCAAACTTTATAGTATTTTATGTAGTCACATTATTAAAATTCAGGCCTTAATGCCATTAAACTATAAACAATTGTATCATAAATTCATATCATGCATTGTCGATTGTCGAAACATCAACTGCAGTCCCACAATCGCTGTCCGGTTTCCATAAGTGTTTAAAAAATATATATAAATTTCTGTTTTAAAATATATATTTTCTTGCTAAGGACATTAAACACAGAGAGGTTAATTAATCTGATGAGTGCACTGATGAAACATCAAAATTAACTTTAGGCCTCTATTTTCAGAGCATGATGTAATTCTTTTAATGGTCTGCCAAGCATACGCTGAAAAGTTTGATTTTGGTCTACTGGAACAAGAGCAGAGAATCTCTAATAATTTATTATGCTGTTTGTGCCTCACGTTAGTAGTTATGATTCCCTACCTTGGGGTACAATGGGCCATTTTTATCCATTTTCACTGGCTCACATTTTTTTTCTTGATCCCGTACGCTGCCGACTAAGCTTGAGCCTGGAGCAATGGTGTCGAAACATCACAGGAAACTACATTATTATACTGCTGCCTGTTAACAGGCAGAAAGGAGACAGTGTACCCGTTTAAATCTGGGGGCAGAAGAATGAATACAAAGGATTAGAGAGTTCATCATTTCACCAGAGGTGGTTTGTCTTGAAAGCAGTGCAGAACAGACAGCACACCACGTTTCATCTGTCCTTTCATAGGCAGCTCTGAGACCTAAACATATTAATGAAAGATATGCGTTCACTCGATTCGCCCAACACTTCAAGGTCACTCATCTGCACTCACCTGTCTTAAAGGGAAAAGTGCATTGCTTATAGGGGCTTATAGTTTTAAGATCTGAAAAGAGCAAGAAAAAAATAAAAAAATAAATAAATAAAAAAATTTATATATATATATATATATATATATATATATATATATATATATATATATATATATATATATATATATATACTGATGATTTTTTAGATGTTAAATGAATTTTTCATATATATATTTATATAGATGCGCATAGTGTCACATATATTCTATTTCATTTCGAGGTGTTATTTGGATTGATCATTGTGCATTTTAAATTCTTTAACACACATTAATATTATATTGATAGTCATTTGTTAAGTTATACAGTAGACAATTTAAAATGCATTTTGCTTTTTTGCAGCACAATATACAGCATTTTTGTCAGTTATGTTGCATTTAAAATCCTTTAATGCACAGCAAGCCATTGATTATACCTAACATATATATATATATATATATATATATATATATATATATATATATATATATATATATATATATATATATATATATATATATATATATATTTTTTTTTTTTTTTTTTTTTTTTTTTTAATACCACTTTCAATAAATATATGCCATGGAAAGATTTATTTATTTATTTATTTATTTATTTATTTTTTACAGCTTATATCTGACAACATTTTGTTATAAACAATCCAAGCTGAAGAATGAATGATATGGGATTAAGACTACCGACTGGCTACTGACAATGGAACTCAACATCCCTTCATTACTTGTTCTAAAATGCCAAATTATTCAATTTGACAAAAGAATATTTTATTCAGACGTTAAACTTGTAAGGAAGTAGTTCCTCACACAAAAAGGTCTTTAGGAATCTTCAAGTTTCTTTGATATACATTTGTTTCATTGAACTGTTGCATACATTAGGTGCATTATTATACCACACACCTGTACAATATGAGTCTACAGTATATTCTATTAACACAGCTGTGGCCGCATCGTAGTTGTGTTTATATAGAGTCAAATATCGATCGGTTACTTGCGTGATATTGCGCATATATACTGCATTTGAATGCTATGTTAGATCTTTTCTTCAAGGGTGAAGTCTCCTTTTTAGCAGAAGATGACAAAGCCACAAGGTGGCAGAAAGCCTCTGTAATTTGGACATACAAGGCCTTGGACTAGATGAATTGAAATTCTTCAAAAGAACTCTAATAAATTATACATTTATAGCCTAATGGGCATCAGTCCTTCCAGTGTGTTCATGCAACAATTCAGTAGATGTAACATTTTGCAATAGCTTTCATGTTTTTAGGGAATACTGTTAAAGAAAGACTGGCAATTTTTCTCGTCTTGTGTGCCGTGCATCAAACGGTCTCATTTAAATTGCAGCATTTATTATTCATAGCCGTTTTATTTTATAATAATAGAAGCATGATCTTGCCTCACAAACAGCCAAAAAGAATGATGGTTGTATTTGCTTTCTCGTGCATCTCTTTTTAGTCAGCCTGTGAGTTGGTTTCAATGTCACTCTATGTAAATGAATCCAACTCATCTCCACTTAATTTCCTGGAGTTTTTGTTGTTGGTATTGTTGACAGCATTTTTGCTTGAGCTTTATTTGATTCTTTTTGCTTGCACTTTCCTGCTCTGTATTGTCACTCTTCCTACTTTGAAAGGGTTACGTGAGTTGTGAAACTCTGAAAACTTTCCCTGCCAAAGGCTTCGTCTACCGCTTTTAACTGAGCATTGCATGCGTGTAAACTTAGCATAGCTGTAGTTTAGATTCTTTGTGCTGTGCTTTACGAATGTTATTAGCAAAGCAATTATTTCAAAACAGAGAGTTTAAGGTTATCACGCCACTTCAATTATTCATGCCAGAGAGGTAGTGATGTCTTCCCATGGAGTTTTGCGGTTGATCTTTCTGTAAACAAGTTTTAAGAGTGCTGGATTTGAAATAGATTACAAAGCTGGAGCTGTTTTGAGCACAAGGCTTCAGCTTTGATGTTGCCTTTGTCGGGGGGGCTGAACAATGTTCATCAGAAATGGAGAGACCTTGGGCAAGAAGCGAAGACTGATTAGTTCTGCACACTTGAGATCGGGGCAGCAATGAGCGTTTCTGCAATATTTGTTTTCATTCCGCTGAATATCTGAGGAAGAAGAAAAAGAGAAAAGCTTTACATATCACCGATTCTTTTTTTCATCAAAAGACTATGAAAATCTTGTGATTCTTTTGGTACGTCCACTGTTCATGCTCATTACTGCAATAAGCCGTATTGCGCCTCTATAGATCATTCTAGAAAGAGAATTGTCAATGACCCACTGCTGTTTTCCACTTAATGTATTATTACAAAAGAATAAAAGATACGGGTGGGTTTGTGCCAAGGCTACAGGAGCACTGTCAAAAAAAAAAAAAAAAAAAAGACCTCTGGCTGGAATGTTTGTTTTGGGACCCCGTCAAATAAATTGAGTCCTTTGGTAGATGGCTGTGTTTTAAGCAGAAATCTGGAGATTTGCACTGTCTGTTCATCTCCATTCTTTGACAATTAGAGGCAGCATTGTTGAGAAACAACTGTGATTTTTTTCTCTATCTCTCTCAAAAAAGAAACATAATTAAAGCAAGTCTCTATGCATCATATGTCTGTGCAGATGTGTTTTATTTGCTCTGAGATCTAGATATCTACACCGGGGAATCAGAGTTGAATCAACACTGCCTTAGGAATCCATGATGATGTATGACGATTCTCTTTTTATTCTGTCCTGCTTTGTTTATGTTTTACCATTTTTTTCCAACCCTTTTCTCTTTAGATAATATCATCCAATTTCAGCTTTTCGGTTTAATTGGCAAAGTGTGAAGTAGAAAACAAACATAGAATTTTTTAACATTATTTTAACTCTAAATAAGTAAATACATTTTAATGTATGCATACTGAAGCCTAAAGTATAAACATCTTATAAATGGACACACAAGTTTTTCATCATAAAGAGACACAAATAACTATTACTGCTACAGTACTACTACTTCCACCAATTATTATTAATAATAATAACAGCAGGATGGTGGCTCAGTGGTTGCCTCACAGCAAGAAAGTTACTGGTTTTAGTCCAGGCTGGGTCAGTTGGCGTTTCAGTGTGGAACTTGCATGTTCTCTCCGTGTTGGCGTGTGTTTTCTCAGGCTGCTCCAGTTTTCCCCACAGTCTAAAGACATGCTATAAGTGAATTGAGTAAACTAAATTGGTTGAAGTATGAGTGTGTGTGTGAATGTGTATAGGTTTTTCCCAGTACTAAGGTTGGGGCTGGAAGGGCATCCGTTGAGTAAAACATATGCCGTAATAATTGGTGGTTTATTCCCCTGTGGCAGCCTTTGAAATAGAGACTAAGAAAATAAATAATAATAATAATTGAAGCTGCAAGCAACAATGAAAGGGACCTTGCACCTGGGCTCACGGCCTCCTGGTAGCCTTAGGATGACAAAGATCAGTGGACAATAATAATTTTAGCTGATATTTATTAAAAACCTGAGAAAAACATTGGTTTATGCCAAACTTCCTTCTGTCAGCAGGTGGCGCTATGACTGTGACTCAATATTGGCATGTATATGTCTTCAGGAGAAGAATCTCATTGAATGTGAATTTTCAGGCAGATCAGACATTGTGTGGCTAAGTTACAAGGAGTTCCTCTATGGCAATACACTAAACTTTGTCAGTCTGCCACGAACATGCTCTTTGACGAAAACTCTAGATCTTTACAATTTAACATCACGAAGGCCTTTGAATTAGAAACAAAACTTATATTTAATCTAATAAAAATTTCTAGGAAGTGTTTGTTAAACTGTAAAACTTTCCTGTTGCCAGCAGGTGGCGCTATAACTTTAGCTGAATTTTGGCATGTTAACATGTTCAAGTCAGGACTGTTATCAAATGTATGCATTTTGAGGCAGATCAGATAATGCATGCCTGAGTTAGAACAACTTCTTTTTTCGTGGCGAAACATCAAAGTTTGTGAAGCCGCCACGGACACACCCTCTGACAAAAACCTCTAGATCTTTGTAATTTAACATTGCCAAGGCCTTTAGATTACAATACCCAATTTTGGTGTTGGTTTGATAAAATCCTTAAGAGGAGTTTGTTAAAGTACAACACCTAGAAATGGTTAAACATATCTCACTTCCTGTTGAGTTTGAGATTTTGCTCCAAGAGACTTTTTTGTAGGTATGGGCATGTTTGATGTGTGGGCGAACTTTTATCTGTGCGTGAAACGTAGCTTGGGGGTCACTCTGTCAAATGTGCATAGGCGGCGCTGCCAAGTCATTTTGGTCACACCCATTTCTGAAACTTTAGGGATGTATGCATTGTTTTGTAAGTTTTCAAGCATGTTCAGATCCTCAAAAATGTGATTCTTGAGAAGAAGAAGAAAAAGGAACAGAGCAATTACGATAGGGCCTAATAATTCTTACTCGGACCCTAATAATAATAATAATAATAATAATAATAAATCACTAGAAGTGCTAGTAATACACGTTTTAGCCTTTAAAATAACATTTTAATTTAGACAGATTGTTTTTTGGTCTATTCCCCCCCCCCCCCCCCTATTATTATGATTTGATACAGTTATGTGTTTTATAGTTAAAGTTTGGAAGATCATATCACCAGCTAGGAACAATGAATGAGAACTTTGGAGAGCCTCTCAGTGATGGTATACCACAAAAGAGGATGCATTTTTGAATCACAATTTAACATCAGAAATGAAATGACAAGGTCCTCAAAAAAAGCTGTCGTCAAAGATCGGATTATGATTTCTGACTGGACTTGAAGTATGATGATGACCCAAGCTTAATCGTGAAATTATGTTGAACAGTTGGATTGGCAAGGAAGAGAAGAAGCTCCGTCTTTTCCAATTTGAGCTGCAGATGATGATCTTTCATCCATGCTGAGATGTCCTGCAGGCAATCTAGAATCCATGTCGCTACCATTGAATCATCTGAACAAAATAAAGTATGAAGCTGTGTGCATTCAGCATAACAATGGTAAGAGAAATCATGTTTCTGTATAATGGTTTTCGGTGATGTACTGTAAATGAAGAAAAGTAGTGAACCAAGAACTGATCCCTGAGGAATACCTGTTTATCTGATGAGTCTTGGATACAGTACCTCACCACTGCAGGGATATCTGGATGACTTGCCTGTGAGTAAAGACACCAATAAGTGAAATACATGACCATTGATGAGAAGATGGACAAAAAGATCTGATGAAAGAAGGTTGTGGATATATTTTATTCACCTAACACAAGTGCTTGTCAGCATGGTCTCAGTTCTCATGTCTTCAGGATAGTTTTGTTTATATTTTGTCTTGACTTTTTAAACTTTAAAACAGTATTATTTATTGTTGACTTCATGTGGACAAATACCTTAGTCCCTAAAAATCACAGATTTTTAATACCCTTAACATACAGTATGATACCCCTAAAATCTGCAGAATTTAGATAGAAAGCCACTTGAAATTGTGTCCAAAAGTCAATAATGGGAGTTATCCACAGCCCCGTAATGCATCACAAAAATAAGTGTATGACTGATACTCACTCAGCTGCTTTAGTACTGTATAATGCGTTGAAAAGGTTATTTAAAAGGAATTCACATGGCTTATTGGATGCTGTACACAGCTGAATTATCCATCAGTTTTACAAAACTAAAAAACATACAATAAAATAGAGTATGTTTTTTGCAGATTATCAATTTGTACAAGCTTTATATGCCAATTTTCCTCAGCATTTCGATAGGTAGTTTAATTATTACTGGATAAGCAAGTCTGCTTATTTTAACCGTTTACCATAGCACAAGCATAAACTATGCCAAAGTGACATTTATACTCATTGCCGCTTGAAATTGAATTGATTCTTTCAATTTCATTATAAAACAGTGAAATTGTGAACTAGTAGTAAAATACAACTTGTGTGAACTGTAGGTATTATGGTGACTGAGAGAGCTTAACTTGCTGCAATTTAAGAAAACACATGCAATTACGAAAAATGCAAATTGATCCTTCGCTAAGCCCCGCCCACCTTAGTTACTGTATCTACGCCTGTCAAGCTTTCCTGCCTGGCACGGCTTTTACAATGTGTTAGCACCGGTGTCAGACATTGCCAGAGATATAATGTCATTTTTGGCGAACAGGTATCCGAAAAAGCCAAACAAAAAAGGACTGCAGTATGCATTACAGGGGTATATTCATAACATGATAGGCAACTGATTAGAGAATAATTCAATCAAAATTGAAGCTAGCTTAGCCTAGCGGTCTCATACGCTAACTATTCAACAGCTTAGCTCATGCACAGCAGGAGAGGTAAAAATTAAAAATAATCTAATAATAACAAATTAAACTGATTTGTCTATTTTTAGCCAAAAATCCTGATAGATTAATTGTTGTGAAGTGAAATATAGCATTACTAACCGATGAGGAAACATGCATGAACAGAGCTTTTACATAGTTCATTCATAGAAAGAACAGTGAGAAAGGGGAAATTAATGGATTTGTGCCAAATATTAGCATCATTGACCCATAACAATGAAGAGTAAGTTACCTATAACTGTCAGTGTGTTTGTGTGCTCTTTATAAATTACTAAAAAACAGCTGCTGGTGAAGTATATTGATCGCAAGTGCTCAGTTTGTGATCACATCTCTGTTTTGTTCTGTTGAAATGTAATTTCAAATATTCGCTTAAAATAGATGGAAATATGAAGTTTAATAAAGTTAGCAACAGATTTGCAGATTTGTATTTTCCGCATCAATAACTCATGTTATTATGACCTATTCGCTATTAGTATTACTAACGTGACGTAGACTAACGACTTAAGTCATGGCGAAGGCTCAAACGGCCTGAGCATTGCTCATAATATCGAGCGGAAAAAAAGAAAAAGACAGCTGTGATACATGACCTGCTTTGTATTTTTGTAGTAAGCACAGTTTAGGGTAAAGGTGTGTGAGTTATTGCCGTAGTCGGTCACTGAATGTGTCAGGAATATCAAAACAAAACTAACTTATCTCCGCTCCTTTAGTTCCCCACACAGTTTGATCCATGCTGGCATTTCCCCTCTTGGGTTTTTGGTTTTGAAAAGGGAAAAATTCCACCATCCCTTCCAAACTTTTAAGATACTGGGTGTCAGATTTGCACAATCCATAAGCACAATGCTATGGCCTGTTTCCCTCGCTCGAAAGCTTGACAGAGCCCCTCCGCGTAGCTACGGTTGCTAAGCCACGATTAATGGGTGGCGATTTTTGGGTGTGGCTTAGCGAAGGGTCAATTAAAAAAAGATTGTCATCCATTTGACAACACACGTGCTGCAAATCCTCATAACACATACACATTTTAAAAAAAGAGCTGCATTTTTACACAACTCAAACAATTAATAAAACGTGCTGCATTCCTCACAATGCAAACACTTTATGAAAATCCGCTGCATTTTCTTACAACACAACAGAAATGTTTTAAGGTGACCCAAAAATGTGACTGACATGGCTATTTAAGTTATGGTTATCAAGGCTAATAAATGCTTAAGACATGAGAATTGGGATAATAAAATAAACAAACAAAAAACTCCCCTTTCAAAGATCACTCACTTCAATGAGCAATAATCATGATATAGCGGCATCCATTTCCGTTGCGTTGTGAGAAAATGCAGCATGTTTTACTAATTGTTTGAGTTGTGCGAAAATACAGCTGATTTGTTAAAGATGTGTATGCGTTCTGAGGATTTGCAGCACGTGTGTTTTTTTAAATTGAAGCACCTTACGCTCTCTCGGCCACCATAGTGTACATTGTTCTGGTGACAAATTTAATGTACAGTATGTGTGTCATGGGTCAGGTTTGATCAGGTCTTCTCTGTTATATGCTTTAGCTGATATCTCTTACAATTTGCGCTGGTGCCATGCATTACTCACCTGTTGCTATTTGATCTAATTCACCTCTCTACTTATACTGTCCCTGTCTTCTTACTCAAATTATTGTGTTTCTTAAGCTTACGGACACTCTGCTATTCCTTTCTACATCTTGTCAATTATTAGTATTTATCATTTAACCTTTTGCTTACCTGCATCTGCTCAGTCACCTTGCTGTGGAATCCAAGTCCTCATCTGCTGTGACCAGCTCCATGCAGCTGCCGTTCCTCAGCCCTTTGTTTATCATTTAATAAAGGACTCAATTGAACTGAAGTCTTCTCTGTTTTCTGTCCGACAATGTGTCCTATTGTGTCTAGCACAACTATATATATATATATATATATATATATATATATATATATATATATATATATATATATATATATATATATATATATTTATTTATTTATTTTTATTTTTTTTTGTGACCTAGTACCAAGTTGGTACACTATCTGCTGGTTTCACAAACCAGAATTAAACCAACAGTCCCAGACTAAAATGTAAGTCTGAGCTGTTTCAACAGAAAGAAACCAAAAATAATTTATATTAAAATATATGAGTAGCTTTGTTTTATCTGAATATGGACACTGATGATTTTTTTCTATGTCAGAATAATACCCAAACTGTCCTAATAGAGCTATGGCCTAATCTTGTCTGTGATAGGCTGTTGAATGATTTTTATCGGGGGTGTTATGTAGTCATGAAAAGCAATGTCAACAGTATTTTTTTCCCCTAGCTTTTGGAACACGAGGCCAATATTAGAGAGTGAAGATTTTCACAGCTCAGCATTTATGTCCACCTTTCTCATTAAAGACAGTTACATCTCAAATGTAAATCTGCAAACAACTTCAACAAGGTTTGTAGATCATGATAAATGAAAACTCACAAGTGAAAAATGCATATGTTTATATGCTTCTTGATACACACAAAGCCTACACAGATTCTTAAGAGGTTGTCTCATTGTGCAAAAGAATGACAGATTATGTTTCAGTAGTTCGCCCCCTGTCTCCTTCCATTGGCATCATAAACCATAGCATCCAGTCAAGCAACATCCTGTACAACCAGCTGCAAATCTGCACATATTCAGAGACCATACGGCAAACGACAGGAATGCAGACTCTGGCATGATAAACACTCCCTCTCTAAGGCTTTTACTCTCTCTTAACAGACTAGCGGTTGCACTGCCAAAAGCACAAAACATGGCAAGAAGTTATCTTCAAACTGACATTGAGACATGCTATAGAGAGAAAATGAACGATATTTCACCACTAGAGGTCGCTGTAGCTAATAAAATCAGCATGAATCAGTAAAACAGCTGACAAAAGTTAATAACTCACATCAAATATATTCTATCATTTACACACTTTTGTATGCCATAATCATATGTCACTCAATGCATTGATCGTGTTTAATGTGTCACTAAATATCTTTATCTTATTTTACCCATCTAAAAAAACTTATAATTGACAATGTATGCAAATCAAATATTTAAATCATATGCAAATTTGATATTCATGTTTGGATTCATTATGTTTGAATCCTTACGTTTGGATATAAATATGAAGAGTTCAGATGCAAAAACTCTAAGTGCCATCTAAAATTTTCTTCTAAAATTGGCGTTTTTCTCAGGCTCCTATTTGTCTTGGTTTAGTAATTTCACTTTTATAGCAAAGAATAGGTTATTTTCAGCGATTTCAACATGAAATAACTGAACAAAAACAAGAGAGAAAAATGCTCATTGTAGAGGAAAAGTCTATATGGCACATAGAGGTTTGCATCTGAGCTCTTCATATATAAAACGTAGCTGAATTACAGATACTTGGAATAAAATTCCTTAAGAAAAGTCTAACACATTTGTATAGAATAAGTAAATGCAAAAAAATAAATAAAAACAAGTTAGCAAAGTATATGCTTGATAAATATTCTGTGTATGTGTATTTATGTGTGTATTTGCACTGTGACTACATATCACTGTCTGACTATATAACTCTGAGTGTTATACTTATCTCAACACCTCTGTCTTCTCAGGGGAACAGGGTTAAATATCTTACATAATATGCCTTATTGGCCTTAAGAGAACAACAAATGAGCTCATAGTCACACATACACACAAGTGTGCCTGGACATTATCCAGCTGTGAGAGTGTAAACAGGAACTCACCAGAAAAAGGGAATCGGACACCATAAAACATCATTAGTGCTCAAACTCTCCGCGTTCACCGCAGCCACATCCTTCTAGGGAAGAAAGACAGTAGATGAGAAAGACACACAGAAATACAGCAAGAAAGAAAAAGTGCAGTTCTTCTGTGAATTAGGCCACAGGGCCCCACTTGTAAGGCCTGCACTGAGTGTTGCAGTGATACAGTGCAGGTCTGTCTGGACTGTCTGCTTTACTATGACATGACACTTTCACTGCCTGCACAGACCATCTGCACTTTGCAAACAACTTTCAAGAAAAGTTATAACAATTTCTCAAAAAATATCTCTCTCATTATTCTGCTATTAAGCATAACAGAAACAAATTTGATAATCCTAACTCACCTAAAAGTGCAAAAGTTTAGTTTAGATTGTGATTTATTCAAATTATTGTGTAAATTCAACCAAAAATTTTGTGAGATTTTACTTGTACAAAAACATGCGAGTCAAAGTTTTCTCACTTTCCTGACAGAAAGAACAAGTATCTGCAACATCAGTAAATTTTGAGGTAAACGCATTGGCCGAGTATATTTTGTGTAGAATTTTATAATGAATTCCCTTTGCTTTGCTAAGCCATGTTCTTTTCCAATCAACATCTTGTATTAACGCTGACCAATATGACTTCCCTCTTGCAGTGATCAGATTTTTTTTTGTTGGAGAATTGAAAGAATAAGTTTGTTGCATTTCTTATCATATATACTTATACCATCTGATAATAAGGAGGGTTCTATGGTTCTTTAATTTATATACGAAATATGAATTTTTGTTGGATGTATTAATTATTTAGGAATAGCATACAATACAATACAATACAATACAATACAATACAATACAATACAATACAATACAATACAATACAATACAAAAATGTTAAATTTCTTATATGGGATATGAAATTGATGAATTTCCATAAATTGTTTGTAAGTTAACAAGTTCCCCAAGTCACCACATAAGGAAAATAAATGTAATATTTCTCTATTGTACCAATTAAAAAAATAATAAATCAAGATTTATTCTTAATTTTGTAAAACCCTAATACAAAAGATAAGATTTTACAAGGATTTTGCATTTTGTTATATATTTATATGTCACTATGCTAATGACATCACAAATGAAATTTTCAGTTGGATTTTATAGAAAACAGGAGAAAAAAACACCATATATATGCTTATTATGTTGCTTCAATATGTTTTTATATTATTAAACTGCACTGAGCGGCATGACAACAGAACCTTAAAATGCTTTTACTATGGTAAAACAGCACTGCATCTTCGCAGTGTGATCAGGACTAAAAGAACAAGAAGCAGTTGACTGTGGCATAATAAAAGCTCTACTGCTTTCGACGACAACATGTATTTTAGCATGATAGTAAGTTTTGAATAATTTAGCCTGTGTTCTTTATGTGTTGCAACATTTCTCTCTTATAACTGTGACATTCACAGAATGATGACAGCTTTGGAACACTGTTAAATTTGCCCCTACACTTCCCAGTGTAAAGATAAAATAAAGTAAATTTTGCTTTGAAGTTAGCAAGTGGGATGTGACATTCATGCACTCAACAGTAGACATTTATGATTTAGTGTTCCAAACTTGCTAACAATGTGGGAACACAACTTCAACAAACTGTTCATCAACTTTTGGGAGGCGACATGTTCCATTGTTGGCAAGAATGCTGTTATAGTTTTAGGCTTGTCATTTTCAAAACATCATGTTAAGGCATCTGACATCTCTACTGAAGCCACTATATATCTCTCATAAGAGTTTAAAACTTTACAAAGAAAACAGTTGTCTGAAGACACTTAACCTCTTTGCTAATTAGCACACATAGGCTACCATTTGTATTCTACGTTTGCCACCTCACCGGAAGTTGTTCATAATCTATTTTTACAGTAGTGCCCCAATGGTAAAAGCTGGATGCGACATTTAGAATATACAAACCTTAACATGCAAATGTGACTTGGCTTTCATCGCGTAAAGGCAGCAGATTGTGCGCAACACTGATGGGTCTGAATTCATCCCAGAACATGCTGTGAAACCTCAAGTTTCAGTCATTCCAATTAATATAGCTCAGAGTTTCTTTCTTACACATCTAAAAATACAATTAGTTAAGATGCACAGCTGCATAGACTGTCAAGGAGATGCTTGCATAATAAAATGTGAATAAATGAATCAGATTTGTATTTCAGATGTTTAGCATATTAGGTCATTGTCCCATGTAGGACACATTTAGAGTTTTGATTGTAGGTCTTTTGATAAGGACTTGATTCTGACACTTAAAGACTTTAATCTCCAAATGTTAACATATTCTTGAACTTAGTAGATGACACTGTAAAGTCATGGAGACAGCCTGCCATCTAGTGGTTCTTTTCAGTCATTTTTGGGAATGCTTCAGCTGTTAGTATTTCCTAAAGCTCTTAAGACTGTCGTGCTCCTGCCTTAAGTACGTTTAACCCTTTATCGGGTGAAAAGCAATGTACTGTATGGTTACTTCATTTACATTGGTTACAATATCACACACATAAAAGTTGAAGGTTACCTGAGAAAAAGTACAGACAACTTAATAAGAAAAAGAACAGAAATACTTGAAGATCTAAAATTCTTGGCTATTTTAAATTAGACTTTTAAATTTTGTGAGAAAGTAAGACTCACGCAGACCACATCATTTAAATCAGTAAATTGTTTCTCGAGAACTTTACTTTGACCATCATCTGACTAAGTTCACACAAGAACAAATGGAGATAGATCAAGAATTGTTCAGTGTGATGTGTGAACTGTGTGAACAATTTGCTGAAAAGAATCAGCTCATTATCAAATTGGATACTGATATTGCGTCTTAGGTTGGGTGATGTTTACTTCAGAACAAAATGAAGAGAAATAGTGTGTTTTATGAAATGGATAAAGCAAACACATATACAGTATTGCTTTAAAATGTAGTAAAGCAGTTATTTCTATTCGAGTAAGGTGCAGATAAACCTTAACCTTTGTGTGATGTTGGGGATGTTTTCATCCACTCTGGGGTGATTGTGAGGCTTAATTTGACCACAGATCTCTTTGTGTTTCAGCAAATCAAATGATTTTTGGTGACAAATCGTATTTACTATCCCTTATTATCTTTGTGGCTATTTTGCCCCATTGACTTCTGTTAAAGTCATGGCACAATATAATCATGCATTCTTGATAATTGATGGTTATAATGGAAGTCAATGGGGCAAAAACAGCAACAAACATAATAAAAGGGTAGTCAATTTGAACAATACACAAGGTTTAAATAGGCGTCATGGTGGCACAGTGGCACAGTCGCCTCACAGCAAAAGGTTGCTGGTTCGAGCCCCGGTTGGGTCAGATGGCATTTTATGTGTGGAGTTCTCCCCATGTTTGCGTGTGTTTCCTCCAGGGCTCTGGTTTCCCCTACAGTCCAAAAACATCCGCTATAGGTGAATTGGGTAAGCTAAATTGTCTGTAGTGTATGTGTGTAAATGGGAGTCAGTGTTTCACAGTGATAGGTTGCAGCTGGAAGGGCATCCGCTGCATAAAACATGTGCTGGATAGTTTGGTGGTTCATTCCAATGTGGCAAACCCAGATTGATAAAGAGACTATGCCGAAAAGAAAATGAATGACAAGGGTTAAGTATCAAAACATAACAATATCTTGTTAGTCCACTACTTTCAACAAACTGACTGTTTTTGAGTTGGCTCCTGTGAAAGATGTGGAGGCTAGATGTCATCTAGTTAGATGAGAGTCTTTGACGGTTGACCTCAATAATCTGCCAAACAAACACAAATACAAACCGATTTGGTTTCAAAGAAAATGTCCATAGTGGCTAGCAGACTGCAGACAGTGGTGTCAGAAGTATGCTAGCAGAATGAGTTATCCCAGCTCCAAATACAGCCAAGGACTAAAGCCTGACTGATCCACAGCGTCCCAAGCCAGAAGATCCTCATGGGAGCCCCTTCCTCGCTGCACGGAACGTTCCGTCATCACTGTCTCTCCTCCTCTGTCTGCTGGCAGAAGAGAGAACGTCCTGCTCCACACATGCTCCGACTTCCATTGCTCTCGCTCTGTTTCTCTACTTCTCTCATCTTTACTCTTCTTCCTTTTCCAAATACAGACAGGTTTCTGGTTGCTGTCCTAAGATGCAAGTTTTTCTCTGCTATCCCGCAGAGAGCAGCAGGTGGGCTGCAGCAGGTACATTTGGAGATAAAAGCAATCAAAAAAAGACAACCATGTATAGCCCACAAATCACAGAACAAGCACCATATTGTGTACTTATGGATGAAGTTATGTTAAGATGTCATTTATTTGATGTTTTACAATGACCTATTTTCTTCCACTCATTGTCTGAGAAGTACATTCACAAGCATGTTTGTTTACTACTCACACCAGGAAACTCATGTCAGACCTGCTGAATTTATTTTTAAGAGTTTTTCCAGTCTGATTGTGGTAAAAGCATATGAAACAAACAAGATTTATTTTCCTTGTTTGTTTGTCATTTGTTTCCCCAACCGCTCCCCAATGTATGTGCATCTGACATGATGGTTGTCATTCTTTCTGTTTCCTGCCCGTTTTCCTGCATTTTTTTAAACAGCAAAATCTTCTAAGTGAAATTTACTCAGTTTAGATAGTATTTGGTCCCTCTCTAAATTGAGTTAAAGTTACTCAAGTTAAGCTGTAGTCACAGTACAGTTTGAGCTTGCGAAATTCTGCCGTACGGCACTGCGAAAAGGGCCAGGATTAAACAATATGGTTAGACATAAAAAAAATGAGCAATAGGTTCATTTAATAAATTTTTGTCTAGAGAGGTCATGTTTTGATCTTCGATTGGTCTCACGCAGTCAAGTGATGTAATTTTGCAGGTCAGAGTTCACCAAGCTTGAACTTTGCGCTGCAGCAAACTGCAAAACTTGTCGCAAGCGCTTGCAATTGCGGTCTGAGGCATTCCTGTGCGTATGAATGGAAGTCTATGGGTAGAAAAGTCCAATGTGACCGCAGCTTTAATGAGACAATGAAAGGGTTAATTAGGGGATGATTGAGCACTTATGATGAACACCTGCTGTTAATAAACAGAAACACAGAAGAGAAAACAAAACTACAACTGACTCCAGTCACAGCCTTAGATGAAATCAGCTGAAATACAATACATTGAATCTGTCAAAATCTCAGCAGAATATCATTAAGCAACTCTACAAACTTCAGCTTTACTTATTACAAACCTGATTGCACTTATTTAAAGAGGGACCAAATACTCTCTTAACTGAGTAAATTTTGCTCATAGGATTATGCTGTGTAATTAACAATGTAGGATACTGGATTATACAAAAGAGAAGAAAAAATCATAAAGGACCATCCACTATTTGGGGCTTACGAGTAGAAAACCACAAAAAATAACCATAAGGTTGTGTTTGTTTTTCTCTTGCTTCCATTTTTTGTTGTTTTTTATTCTCTGCTAGTGTAATTTCCTGCAAGACAAACATATTTATATTTAAATGTGTATAAAGTCTTCCATTTCTAAAGGGACAGACTAATAATGGCTGATGAAATTATCTGTGGTGAGTTCAGAGAGCAGATGAGTGTTGTAGTAAGTGAAAATGCTCCTCATATATAAACATTTTCCTTGGTTTCATGAAGTGCTAATGATATGTGTGTGCTCATGAGAGTGTAATTTTCTTACTTTTCTTTTTTTTTTTCAAAATGAAATGACGTGTCTGAATACCCAAAGTTAATAGTCCACTGGTACCTGCAAACCACATCAACACATTTTTTTAGACTAGATGAATATTCCAGGTCCCCCACCATTCAACCAGACATAAACAGTATTGTAACTCACCCTGATTATGTGTTAACATGTATGTAACATATGCCTTCAGCCACATGCTATTCATGGTACAACACTTGAGGATATAAAACGTGTTGTAAATGCAAATCATGCTTTAAAACATCTCAAGCAGAATAGGTTAAAGGAAAAGTACACCAACCCTTCCAAAAATAAATTATGTCATCACTTGTACACTCTTATGTTGTCTTTCTTGTGGAACACTTTAGATTTTTAGCAGAATATTCTGGAAATTCCTATTCTCCCAAAGCTCCAAAATAACAGCAACAAAAAGCACCATATAAGTACCATAAAGTGATACACATTAAATGCTATACTTATGCTATATCCATTGCATGGATTCGATTTATTTTTCCTTTTCAGGATATTTAAACTAATCATTTGGTTGCATGAATTTTTTATATTCTAGTGAAATGCATTCATAGTCCGCTTGCAAAAAAAAAAAAAAGGTTATCATTAAGGCAAACCACCTACAGAAGAAGTGTTTTGAGATGAATATAATCTGAAGAATTTCAGAAATCAATAACCGTTGACTTTTATAGTATTTGTTTTCCTATTATAATGTCATTGCCAACATTCTTCAAAATATCTTATTTTTGATAGAAAGTTGGCAAAGCAGTGGCACAGTACCTGTTGCCTCACATCAAGAAGGTCGCTGGGTCGCTGGTTCGAGCCTCGGCTCAGTTGGAGTTTCTGTGTGGAGTTTGCATGTTCTCCCTGCATTCGCAATGGTTTCCTTCGGGTGCTCCAGTTTCCCCCAAAGACACGCGGTACAGTTGAATTGGGTAGGCTAAATTGTCCGTGGTGTATGAGTGTGTGTGGATGTTTCCCAGAGATGGGTTTTGGCTAGAAGGGCATCCGCTGCATAAAAACTTGCTGGATAAATTGGCAGTTCATTCCGCCTTGGCGACCCCAGATTAATAAAGGGGCTAAGCCGACAAGAAAATGAATGAATGATTGATAGAAAGTTTAGTCAACTTGAAGATTTTAGTACACAGAATTAGAAAAAATATATATAATATCCTAATAATAAAACAAGATTGTTCATATTCCTAGAAAAAAGAATTGTGGAAACTCTTTACTGACTGCTAACTACAATGTAGCAAGTATTGTTTATGTATTAAACATATCAAATGCTATGTGTTATACTTAATAATGTGGTCACACTATACAATAAGGTTTCATTAGTGAATGTTAGTTGATGTATTCACTGAAATAAACTAATAAAGAACATTTATTAATCATAGTTTAACATTTACTAATTCATCATTAAAATGTAAATGCATGCTTGAAGTTGATAAACTTTAAGTTAACATGAACTAACAATGAACAACTTAATTTGCATTAGCTAACATAACAAACCTGAATAAATACTGTAATAAATGTATTGTACATTATTTGTTTGTGTAGAAAAAAAGTCTGAGCTGATATTTAAATTTAGGTAATTTTCAAAACATCAAATCATAACAATGTGCTTGTTTAAATTAGATTTTGACTTAATTACTTTTTGAGATAAAAGAAAAATCTGATCAGAGCTGTAGAACAGGGTTTTTTTTGTCATCACAGTATGTTCATTGTCTCAATTACAGTGGTACAACGGAGAAGGTCATCTTCACATACTTCTACACAAGCTGTCTCAAATCTTACCCAGTGTAGCATATCGTCCATGTCAAACCAAGAGCCTTACATAAGATTTTAATAACAGTTTCCCCCCCTATGGCTACAGTGAATGTCAAAAAGAATGATTTTTGACCAAATAGCATAGTCCTAGGAGTCCCAGTTCCTAGATAGAAAACACAAAAAAGCCCTTTGTTATTAGGTTTGGCCATGTCTACTTTAATCTTATTCCCTGAAGACTTTTACTTTAATCATGGCTGTGAATAAACAAAACCAAATCAAAATCAATTTCTAGAACATTCTCTCACCCAAAACACTGATTGCAACATCTATCATTCCAGATCTTTATTGTGGAGTCACATTTGATTTTCCATAAACAGACACACAGCTTTAATTATGCATTGATTACGTGAAGCAAAATCCCAAAGAAAATGATCCGTGTGTTCATCAGGAAATGAGTAAGCACTTAATATTGTGACGTACTGTATTACTGACATTTTGTTGCCACACTTTTGTGGTAATTGTATATCAAGTATCATTTATAGGCTGCATATTACTGTCTGGAGAGTGAGCGGCAAACAGTCCCGAAAGTGTGGTTAGCTAATGTCTCACAGCAGCCTGGTAATTATTACTGCTTTTGCAGTAATTGTTTCCCCTTGTTTTTCTGATTGTTTAATTAATTTGATGGAGAACACCTGGTTTACAGATCCAGATATTTAAAAGGGGCTCAGGTAGCCTGTTAAACAGTTGTAAGGGGAAAGTACAATATAATAAAATTTAATAAAAAGCAAATAAAAGAAATAACTGATGTTGCAATAATATAACAAAAACAACTATAATAAATATATTTATATAAATATACAGTCTATATGTATTTTTATAATACATATATATATATATATATATATATATATATATATATATATATATATATATATATATATATATATATATATATATATATATATATATATATATATATGTATATATATATATACACACACACACACACACACACACACATATATATATACATGCATATATATATACATATATATATATATATATATATATATATATATATATATATATATATATATATATATATATATATATATATATATACATACACACACACACACACACACACACATATATACATGCACACATATATATATATATATATATATATATATATATATATATATATATATATATATATATATATATATATATTTATATATATATATATATATATTTATATATATATATATATATATATATATATATATATATATATATATATATATATATATATATATATATTTGAAGTCATAATTAGTCGTCCCCCTGTTTTTTTCCCAAAATCTGTTTAATAGAGAGAATATTTTTTTCAACACATTTCTAAACATAATAGTTTTAATAACTCATTTCTAAAAATAGCTTATTTTATCTTTGCCATGATGACAGTAAATAACATTTTACTAGATATTTTTCAAGATACTTCTATACAGCTTAAAGTGACATTTAAAGGCTTAACTAGGGTAATTAGGTTAACTAGGAAGGTTATGCGAGACTCTTATTGTGCAATAAAAAAAAAATATCGCCGTTAATCTATTCTCAAAGTTGGGTTGGGAGCTGGGTCTATTCTATGCAAGCTATAATGACTTTCACCTTGATATATACCTGACCAGTGAGCAGTCTGACATAAAGTGCACTTCTCAATCAAATCAGCAGTTTGGCAGTTTCAATTTAACTCATGAACATTTCATTCATGCCCCCGTGACAAACTGAGGTATTTGATGCAAAAAAAAGGAGTAAGGACTGGTAAGAGTGTAATGGAATTTAAAAACGCACACCAAATGGAAAGCAAAAAAACCTTCTGCATTTCGCGATATGTGTGTGTGCGTGTGCGTGTGCGGTCCTTTACTGAAAGCCGTGTGTGTGGATCTTGTCTGAAAATATGGCGAAAAGTCCTACATGACGGTAATAGTTTGATCATGGTGTTTACTTTATTTTCATCACCAGTTATCATAGTAGAACAATTTCTCAAGCACTTTCTGGTCTAATTGCCCACCAGGCTTGTGAAAACTGTTCTCAAGGACTTATTATTTATTTGGGTAGCACACATATTCTAAATGCCTTCGGCAGAATTCAAATGAGCCATTTTAATCTATATTTAAGAAATAATCTATGCCCACCTATAGTATAGTATATATATATATATATATATATATATATATATATATATATATATATATATATATATATATATATATATATATATATATATATAAAAACAATAAAAAGTGATTTGTGCTTTTTTATTTATTTATTTTTTGATTGTTTAGGATTTTAACTATTAGTTAATTATTCTATAATTCATTCATTCAGTCCCTTATATATCAGGGGTCGCCAGAGGGAAATGAATTGGCAACTATTCCAGCATGGGATTTATGCAGCTGAGTATCAACCTAGTACTGGGAAACACCCATACACTCACTCATTCACCTACACACTCATACACGACAAACAATTTAGTTCATCCAATTCACTTATACCTCATGTATTTGGACTGTTGGGGAAACTATAACACCCTGAGGAAACCCACACCAACACGGGAAATCATGCAAACTAGAAACGCTAAGTGGTCCAGTCAGGACTCGAGCCAGTGACCTTCTTGCTGTGAGGTGACAGTGCTAACCACTGAGCCACCATGCCACCTTATTCTATAATTCCTCAAATATATGATTACATAAAGCAAACTTGTTTCTTGTAATAGACACGTTCCCCAGTGTCTACAAGTCAATGTTGTGAAAATATCTAGACTATAGTGTTGTGACAAAAATGTTCAGATGGACAAAACAGCTGCAGAAAGCATTACTCACCAAAATGTGTTTCTCTCATTGTGAGGCAGTTGTGCAACAGTTTGCCACCTGTAAAGGCCATAGCACACAATATCAATAAGAACCCTTGATTTAAAGAGCCAATGAGGTGTTAGTGGACCAATAAAACCCACTCATTATTATGTTAGGGATTTTTTCCTTTTTTTCTGCTACACAACAGGGAGAGTACGGATGTCTATAGAAATGTTCATGTACCATTATATCAACAATTTCATCTTTGTAGGTTTCAACTGACATTTTTAGCAGACTGAATTGTAACACTTCAAGTCTAAATTCATAACGTTCACAGATGGGAGATAAACATCTGAGCTTTTTTCTGAGACACTTATGTCATGCATGTTTTCCATAGCAAAGCAAATCATGGAATTTTACACAGCTGTGCTTTACTAAAGCATAAGACTCCTCAATAATATATATCTATAAGCATTAAGGAAAAGGGGTTACAGATGGTAGCATAAACAAGAAAGTCACTTTAAATAAATAGTTCTGGTTTTCACCCAGTTTTTCTTTTACCCTTGCCTTATTTGGGGAAGAACTTCACTTTGCACTCCAGAAGAAGTCCAATGAGAGGCTGGTGGGGGATTGTTTAGTTTTGGAATAATCAAAACAATGTGATTTTTGTGAAAACCATTGTGGAACTGTTAAGAAATCATTTATATCATAGCCCAAGCTTTTGACAGGTTCAACAGCAGATAGATACAAATGTCTCTGTATGAAGGCCAATCCACAGATGAGAACTGACCTTCAGGTCTGGGTTTTCTCTGAGCTGTTTATGTGATCCACACATGGTAAATTCTCTGGAACATTATCGATCCTACAGAAAAGGGAGGTTAAAGCGATCTGCTTCTTCTGACAGCATAAACTGATAAACAGCCTCCAGTTCCAGTTTCTTTTTTTTCATGAAGTCAAGAATGAACTTAACAGAGCAGCTGATGTAAACATTCTTGTATTAAACTAGCAGTAATGTGTTGTAAAATGCTATTAAAGAAGTAGAAATATGAATATCTCTTGAAATGGGTGACATCAGATTAAACGTGTAGATTTAATTTGTGTTTAGTTAGGTTTCTGCTGTCTGCCAGTTCAGAAAAGTTGAAATTAAGACAACAAAACACTGTCTGCCTGAGTGTATCTATGTGACATATTTGACCTGTTTGAATTTTGTGCCGGTTTATATGTAACCAGTTACTTTTTATGTGATACCTCTGAGCAAACTAACTTCACCCTTCTCCTCACCTCTTTTTGTAAACAGATAACAAAGTTGCTAATGATGCCTTTGTCTTTTGTTTTTCTTTATTTAAACAATAAAATAATCTTAGCATTCGTCTGCTCTGTGATCAGTTGCAGATGAATAATACAACATCTACAGTAATATAATGGCCTGTTTTCACTGAGTGTTATTGTACGCTACAATACAGGTTGGTACAGGTTATCTTTATTGCTTGGTTTTCACTGCCAAAAGAGTGCCAGTGGTGAGAGTGGTGTAAGACAGAAAGTTTCAGTCGACGTCATTCTTGCTCGAGGAAATGTCAAAGTAAAGCTGTACGGGTCATTCACATATTATTTGATAAGCAAAACAGATGTTTAATACACATACTGTAAATACTTACATAATGTTCATCACTAACCTTTCAATGAACAGGATTTGATTATAACTGCAGATCAATGACGAAATAGCCTACTGTAACGTCTACTATTATATAAAATAAATAAACAAACGCAACATTTATGAACACATACAGACAGTATGCAATATGTTGGCAATTACAAAAGAACTACACAAAGCGTACATTTAGTCCTTATTTGGCTTCAAAAACAACACACAACATATTGCCCACAGTCAGTGCAAACCTTTCATATGTGTCTTTAATCTTCAGCAGCACATTTAACCTCCTGTTTGAAAGTAACACCATCATTCCAAGTTTATATTAGTCCAAAAGGTGATCAAAATAGTTAAACATGGGAGTTTGTTCATGTTTTAGGTTGCTGAAAAAATCATTTGCTCCTTTTTTCGGCTTCCCCTTCTTTTCCCTGTTTTTTCACGTGTCAGTATATTAAGTAATACTACAGTACTTTATGTTTTAGAAATCATTAAAATGATAGAAATTGTATAATATTTACAGTACAATATATGTTGTGTAGCTAAAAAAAACAAAATAATATTTTGTAAATGTATATATTTATTGTATTTATTTATATTTTATCTTATTTTCATTTGGGATTGTACATTATGCATGGGGTGTATTGAATCACTGACAGTGTTTGGAGACTCTGGGCCATGATAACAACCTTTAACACTTTGCATCTTTAGCATGGTAGGCAAATATGCAAATGATCCAATAACGTATTAACAGTTCTTAGAGATGATTACAACTAAATATTCACAGAATTCATTTATTTGGACATTATATGCTTTCTAGTATGAAAAACACAACAAAATATGGAACACACAATAAGCATGAAATATAGGACAAATGATCACTGAATAAATTAAAGTTTTTTGACAGTGTTTGAAGATCTTGCATTTAGTATACCAAAGATTGTTCTTTATCACTGAACTCCAGTACCCACTAGGTTTTCTACTGCTTTTTACAATAGTCATAGGCAATGTATAGACCCCTATTTGAAATGAGTATGGGATGCATTAAAGCACTGACAGCTCTTTTGAGATATTGGGGTTTGCACTCAAAACCGCATTCTGTGTTTCCTATTCATATGCTCCTTAAATTAGGTAAATCCCAGCTGTCAACATGTTATTGTACTCCTCAATGTTTTCTATGGTTTTCATTTCAGTCGCACTGATGCTCTAATATCTGGAAGCATTTGGGTATTGACAGTGTTCAGAGGTGGAAGGGATTGAACCTCAAAGATGCAAAGAATGAGATTCAGCTCCAGATATCAGTATTTGTTTTTGTACTGCTGTTATTTTCTTTTAAAAACATTATACATCAGTCATAGACATTAAAAAGGCCAACTTTGGGGACATTTGCTCTAAGGTAGAGCTTGTCACATCCAAAAGTGCAAAATTCCTGACGTCTTTAGTAGTAATCTTAATATAATGGACATGCATTTCCTAGCAATTCTTTCCAAAATAATTTCCTAGCAAATCATTTGAACCAGGTTGTTTCAAGAATGGATGGTCCATAACATTTTATTGTTTAGCTTTGTGATGGTTCTTCATGGTTTCTGGAATATTAAACTGCTCTCTGCCCAGATAGCAGCACTTCATTGAATTAATAATGAATCAACATTCATTCAATCATTCATTCATTTATTCATTCATTCATTCATTCATTTTCTTTTTGGCTTAATCTTTTTATTCATTCATTCTATATTTATTTATTTATTTACTTTTAAAAAATGGCAAGTGTGATAATGTAACTTTTTAACTAACCCTCATTACTATTTAAAAAGTAAAGATGCAATAGAGAATATGATTTTTCAAAAATGAATAAATAAATGAATAATATATATTAAAAAATAATATATTTAACAGAGCAAGGAAGTTTTCACAGTATGTCTAATAATACTTTTAGTGGAGAAAGTCTTATTTGTTTTATTTTGGCTAAAATAAAAGCATTTATTTTTTTAAACACCATTTTAAGGTCAATATCATTAGCCCCTTTAAGCTATTTTCTCCAAACCATCGTTGTACAATAACTAGCCTAATTACCCTGACCTGCCTAGTTAACCTAATTAACCCTGGTTAAGCCTTGAAATGTCACTTTAGCTGTATAGAAGTGCCTTGAAAAATATTTAGTCAAATATTATTTACTGTCATCATGGCAAAGATAAAATAAATCTGTTATTAGAGATGAGTTATTTAAACTATTATGTATTATGTTTAGAAATGTGTTGAAAAAATATTCTCTCAATAACTTTGCAAGTGCATGTATATAAATATGTATGTATATATATATATATATATATATATATATATATATATATATATATATAGATATATAGATATATAGATATATAGATATATGCTTGCAAAGTTATTTGTAGCCAATAAAATGTAAAACGAAGTGTTAACACAACCACGGCAATAAAAAAAAAAATTCTCAATTGTCATTGTTACATGGCCCTTTGAAATATTTGATTAGGATTGGTCAATCATGACATTGCACGGTATGTAATGTAGGAGATAAATTACATTCAGGCGGTTGTTTTAGCAAAATTTGCATTTATGTTTCCTTGTGAGATTAAGCTGGTTACTCAGTTTCAAGAACAGTCAAAAACCCTGACGGAGATAGACATGCTCAGGCTATACAGTATATCGATGTGACTGATTCAAAGTATCCGAATGAGGCTGTGTTATACAGTGGTTGTTATCTCTAAATAACATACCTTGGAATGTTGCAACTGACCAATCAGAATCAAGCATTCCAGAGAGCTGTGTAATAATGCCAGATAACAACTGCTGAAAACAGAGGCTCACCTGTATAATTTGAATCAACTTAAATGACGATAAGTACATTCATATACATAGTTATATGTGTACACCGCTGTTCTTGACTGTTTGGCACACTATTGTGACTGAATAATAATACATACTTAGTGTAGGCTGCAGTCATTTGTATTTCTTTCTGCAAGCTTTACATTTTACTAAAGAGTTAGTAAACTACTCAGATAAATGTTTTGAGTGTAATTGTTTACTTTTATGGCAAGTTGGAAGGATGTTTTTTTCACAGAATAAACACCTTTAGTTTTACACAACAGTCCACCACTGAAAAAAAAAAAATGTTGGGCTTCTTTTCTCCAAGAACATCCGTCTAGATGTACTGTATATCATCCCTTATTTATTCCCTAAAAACAGAAACTTGTTTTTCTGTTTCTATTTGTGCCTATTAAAGTGGAGGAGTAAAAGAGAATGACATATTGGTAGAAAGGAGACACAAACTCTGCCAGGACTGACCTAAGTGCAAAACAAACTGGACGTCTGCTATTCTGTTATTGACAGAGCAGGAAGTACCTTTAAGACTCCTCAGGGAAACTTTAAGGTAACAAGCCACAAGAATTCAGCCATTATTTTAGCAAGTGCCAGCAGATCTGCCCTTTTGCGCAAATACCAGCTGCTGGCAAAACAAATTCAGAGCAATGCCAGCGTCCTACTCACAAAAACCAACAGACATCTGCACAAGGAAATGGCTAGCACTTTTTGCAGACACTTTTTGATTCTTTCTGCACTTTCTGCTTCTTACTTTAATAAGTTAACTTGTGTAAATGTAAATAAATCAATCCATGATACAAAATGCATAAAAGTGATACCGTTGTATGAAATCAGCTATACATTAACAAACAACTAGAAAAGTAAAGTTCATAGACAAATTTATTGTGGCTTGAGAAAGCCTAGTCTGAAAGTTTGAAGTAGTGTGAAGTAATATGTTTAAATTATTGAAGCAGTTTTAAGAAGTTTGAAACAGTTATGACTACATATATGCATGTTTCTAGTATGGATTTGGCATGTTTCTTGCTAGACTGTTCTGAATGGTTGCTAGGGTGTTGCTAAGTAATTGCTAGGGTGTTCTGGATGGATTGGTATCTTTCTAGTATGTATTGGTATTTTTCCAGTATTGATTGGTATGTTTCCAGTATAGATTAGTATGTTTCCAGTATGGATTAGTATGATTCCAGTATGGATTAGTATGTTTCCAGTATTGATGTTTCCAGTATGGATGTTTCTAGTATGGATTAGTATGTTTCCAGTATGGATTAGTGTGTTTCCATTATGGATGACTTCAGTATGGATTAGTATGTTTTCAGTATGGATTGGTATCTTTCCAGTATACATGGGTATGTTTCCAGTATGGATTGGTATGTTTCTAGTATGGATTAGTATGTATCCAGTATAGATTAGTAAGTTTCCAGTATGGATTTTCCAGTATGGATTAGTATCTTTCCAATATGGATTAGTAAATTTCCAGTATGGATGATTCCAGTATGGATTAGTGTGCTTCCAGTATGGATTAGTATGTTTCCAGTATGGATGTTTCCAGTATGGATGTTTTTAGTATGGATTATTATGTTTCCAGTATGGATTATTATGTTTCCAGTATGGACATTTGCAGTATGGATTAGTATGTTTCCAGTATGTTTCCAGTATGGATGATTCGAGTATGGATTAGCATGTTTCCAGTATGGATGATTCCAGAATGGATTAGTATGTTTTCAGTATGGATGTTTCCAGTATGGATTAGTATGTTTCCAGTATGGATGATTCCAGTATGGATTAGTAAGTTTTCAGTATGCATTAGTATGTTTCCAGTTTGGATGATGCCAGTATGGATTAGTATGTTTTCAGTATGGATTGGAATCTTTCCAGTATACATTGGTATGTTTACAGTATGGATTGGTATGATTCTACTATGGAATAGTATGTATCCAGTATAGATTAGTAAATTTCCAGTATGGATATTTCTAGTATGGATTAATATGTCTCCAGTATGGATCAGTAAGTTTCCAGTATGGATGATTCCAGTATGGATTACTATTTTTTTTTCAGTATTGAGTGGTATCGTTTCAACATGTATTGGTAGGTTTCCAATATTGATTGGTATGTTTTCAGTATGGATTGGTATCTTTCCAGTATGTATTGGTATGTTTCCAGCATATATTAGTATGTTATTAATATGTTTATAGTGTGGATTGGTATATTGTTAGTTTGAATTGGTGTGTTGTTAGTATGTCTAATGTGAGGTCAATGGCAGTTCTTTACAATGGAAGTCTATGAGACAGTTGCTAGGGTGCCGTTAGTGGTTGCTAGGATGTGGCTAGTAAGTTGAAAGGTCATCAGTGATTGACAGATTTGTTCATTAGTTAAATGAGCCCAAACTTAAGTCTGTATGACTGTCTGGCACAAAGTTATGAGGTCACAAAGTTTGGTCCAATGTTAAGTCATGGGACAGTTTAAAGGAAAGCCGTAAGTCAGATCAGTTGGAAAAGATATAGCAGATTGTTTTCCTTCTCAATCTTTTTTATATATTTATTTTTATATTTTTTACACAAAATATATGAATTTATTGGTAAATTTGTATCAAAACTTAGCTTTTTTTTTTACAAGTTGTGCAACTGAGAGTATAAATAACTAAATATATGTTCATGACTGGGATTATTTTCAGATAAACAAAAACAACATATGCTAGGTTGCTTAAATACGCAGGTACATGACACAGAGAAGTATCATAATGCATTTATAGACCTATCAGGTTCAGAGGTTTTGAACATCAATACATATTTAAGGAAATGGGATGTCTTGTTTTGGGAATGATCCATTTCCTGGTAACAGTTTAAAAACAGTAAACAAGAGAGCAGCATCCTGATGCATGTGAAAAAGTGTGGCATTACACAGGAAAATGCAAAAGCCAGAAAGCAGGGAAGAGGAAATACTCACATGCCTCTGTGAGTCTATTCGATGAGGCTGAGCGGTCACCAACAAAGCAACCTCTTCTTCTCTACATGGACCATCAGTCAAACACCATGCTCTGATGACTGAAAGCTTGCTCTGAAAAACAGAGCTTTAACCACACATGCACTGCACCCTGACCAGCTTCGACATTTCTCACATTTTTATCTTTGAACTGTACGTGGCCTCTGCTCCCAGAGGAGTCAAAGCAAATACACAAAATAACTGACACCACACCACGGACGACCTTTCTCTTTAACAGTCGTGGGACATACTCCTCCATGGGCTGCAATGAGAAACACACCACAGAGTTTTAGGAAGAAACAAACAGCATTTATAGGAGACTGCAGGTGTTTTTATACCTGAAGATTGTTTGCTTTGTACCAAACAGGAGTTAAGCTGTTGGAATGATGCAATTTGCTTTTGGTTCATGAAGTAAAATTTATATTCAGACCAAAATACTGTATGTTAATACAAGTTGTGTGCAAGTATCATCACTATTATTGGTCAGCTTGTAACTGTTTCTCTTGAGAGTCTCTTGAGAGTCTGTTAGACAACAGCTTTGCAAGTTTATTGTGCCTTTTTTTAGCTGTAATTCACTCATTTACTTTACCTTTATTTTGAGAAAGCATCAAGGCTCCATCTGTATTTTCATGTGTTTTGAACAGTTATTATGAAATATGTACCAAATATATAATGGTAAAATATACCAAATTTCACTGTCCATCTTTTCTTCAGAGTAGCATACAAAAACAAACACTGCTGCCTTTCATGGAGCATTTATATAAAAATAAATAAATAAATAAATAAATAAATAAATAAATAAATAAATAAATAAATAAATAAATAAATAAATAAATAAATAAACAAATAAATAAAAACTTGTAATTACGTCGTTATAAACCCTTGTTCATTTGCTTTATCACCACAAACTAACCACTCTAAAATTAATTTTAAAGCAAGAAAGAGATCACTTTGTTCAGGCGAAGAATGATTGTTCTGGATTAGAAAACAACTGTCATGTTCATCCAGTTTATGCATAATAAACCAAACTAAGGGTGAACATGTAGGTAGAAGATTCTGAAACAAATGTGTGCAACCCTCTTACTTGCATACATTCCATGGTTTATTATTGAAATGCCCTGTACATGTTATGTTTAATGTAAGTTTTGCTTTTTGTATTATTTTAGATTTAATATGCACAGATCAACACAATTTAAATACATTTAGTAAATTTTAACTGACTTTGTTGTGAAAACTTTAACACCTAAAATATCTGGTTTGATAAGCTCTTCTTTATATAACAACATTATTAATTTGTTATGCTTTAATTATCCACTGCTTAGAAGTTGTGCAAACCTAAAGAGATGAAAATTATCTAATCATTTATTTCCTCTGTGTCAAAAAAAAAAAAAAAAATTATTTAGAATAATGCTGGTTGCTAAATAAATAAATAAAATAGCAAATATATATATTGGGGTGATCCACCCATTAGGGCCCTAATTTAACTGTGATCTTATTTGAAATAAAGTTGTGCCAAACTAAGCTTTGTTTCGAATTAGTTTCAGGAGTGCCAAAATCAACTGTCTAGTACTATTCACCCTAAAAATCTTTGGTTTATTTCCTTTTTTAAAAAAGTCAAGATCAAATGTCCATGATTAAATGGAAAAAAGGCCATTCAAATAAAATGAAACCCATCAAATAACATGATTAACAACATAATTTCTATTATTCAAATTGTCTTTGTTATCATTTGCAAAATCAAAAGTCATTTTCTTTACTATATTTTATTGATGTGTCTTAAAAATATGTATGTTACAAGAAGAACCATTAAATGACTTAACTGAAAGCCAAAACTGGTTGGCAGTCTTATACCATATCAACCAATGCCAAATGCGAAATCATGTAGTATGACCTAATAAAGCTAAAGGCTTATGCCAGTCACGCTGTTTGACAGGAAGTACAGCAAGAACATGAACATAGAGGCCCATTCTCAAACTAGATTTCTACTTTTGAGACTTCTTTCTCGACACCTGCAGCTCTTGAGTACAGGTTTGTTTTAGAGCCAACGTCTGAAAGAACTTGCAGTCATGCCTCAAAACTTTCTGCATCTGCTTTAACTTTCAGCAGATTGAATAGGGCAGTTTTTGTCCACCAATCAAAATATAGGAATATGGCAATGACAGATAGAGCATCTGGTTATGTTTACAGTCTGGTGAAATAGGAAGAAGCAGTGGTGTCTATTTGTTTGACAGAAAAGTGCAAGGTTTTCACACTAAAACCAGCTACCCATGATACTTTCACTATACGCCACATTCTGACGCGATACTCTCTAACCATTAGGCCATGGCTGCACCCCACAAGAGCCATGTTTGGTTTTTCACCTTTTCAGCCTTTTTTTGAAAAAAGTCTTGAAGAGACTTTTAATTAAAATATCATCATTGCTATTATATATAGATCCCTGGGGAACAGCACATGAGAAAAAGGCTGCCTCAAAAGAATGTTCACCAATGGTGACTTTAAAACTGAGATTGGAAAGATAAGATTTTAACCAATCCAGGGCACTTCCTTTCATCCCTACACAATGCTCCATGCAGGCCAGCAAGATAACATGGGCTGCTGTGTCAAACGCAGCAATCAGATCTAGGAGCACAAGCACTCCAGTGTCACCAGTTAATAAACTATCATTAATAACTTTCTCAAGCACTGTCTCAGTTGAATGATATTTTCTAAAACCTGACTGAAAGACCTCAAAGATTTTATGATTATCTAAAAATATTTGCAGTTGCTGCAGAACTACTTTTTCTAAAATATTTTTAATAAAAGACATTAGAAAAGGATCTATAATTGGCTAAAACAGATGATCTAAGTTTGGTTGCTTCGGCAAAGGATTTACAGTGGCATGTTTTAATTATTTAATCAGGACAGCACGGTCTGACTTTGCTTAGACAAAAGTCTTGTCACTCAAAAGAAATAAATTACAGTACAGAATATAAAGTCATGATGCAGTAGAAAAAGAATTAATATTGTGTACTCTCATGAGCTTGCATGACTGCATCCATTTATCTTGGAATGACTCAAATAACATTAATAAAGTCATCTGGAATGGTAAAGAAAGTGTTCTTGCAGAACTCCTAGGGTTCATCAAGATTTGCATTCATCTTCAATGCCTCCTCCATCTTACCCCAGACATGCTCAATAATGTTCATGTCTGGTGAATGGGCTGGCCAATCCTGGAACAACTTGACGACTTTCTTTGCTTTCAGGAACTTTAATGTGGAGGTTGAAGTATGAGAAGGAGTGCTAGCCTGCTAAAAATTTGCCCTCTCCCATGGTCTATACTGTAAAGGGCAACACATATGTCTTGATACCTCAGGCTGTTGATGTTGCCATACACTCTGAAGATCTCTCACACAGCCCCATACTGAACGTTACCCCAAACCATCATTTTGCCTTCACCAAACTTGACTAATATAATGTGAGAATCTTGAGTCCATGTGGGTTTCAATAGGTCTTCTGCAGTATTTGGGATGATTGGGATGCAGTTCAATGGAAAAATCTACCTTCTGACACTTTTACTAATTTATCAACTAGAAGTCAAGTTATAGTTTGTTGCTGTAACATCTGGGTTCGATGACAAGACTTTTGTCAGGTAGTGTGTATCAGTGCTTAATTTCTGAATTGTGAGGTCCCGGCACAGATCAGGATAATCGATCCGGCATGTAAACCGAGGGTGGAGAGTGAGGGGGGTGTTGTTGGTGGTTGGTGTGGTGGATGGCGGAGGGGTGTCGCAGACGAAAGTGAGCGGGGCAGGGGTGTCACGGATGAAAGTGAAGAGAGTTGGGTAGTCGTGGAAAAAAGTGAAAGTAAACCGCTGACGGGGGAGGAGAGGGTTGAGGAGGGGGATCCGTAAAATGAGGTGCCGGATCAGATTTCAGAGGTGCTGGATCCTGCATGTTCCTGGCACAAATTAAGCCCTGGTGCATATATACTATATACAGTTTAAGTCAGAATTATTAGCCCCCCTTTGAATTTATTTTTATTATTAATTTTTTTTATATTTCCCAAATTATGTTTAACAGAGCAAGGAATTTTTCACATTATGTCTCATAATATTTTTTCTTCTAGATAAAGTAAACATTTTAGAAGACATTTTAGGGTCAAAATTATTAGCCCCTTTAAGCATTTTTCCCCCCCAATTGTCTACAGAACAAACCATCATTATACAATAACTTGCCTAATTACCCTAACTTGCCTAGGTAACCTAATTAACCTAGTTAAGCCTTTAAATGTCAAATTAAGCTGTATAGAAGTGTCTTGAAAAAGATCTAGTCAAATATTATTTACTGTCATTATGGCAAAGATAAAATAAATCAGTTATTAGAAATGAGTTATTAAAACAATTATGTTTAGAAATGTGTTGAAAAAAATCTCTCCGTTTGGGAAAAAAAATAAACGGGGGGGGGGCTAATAATTCTCACTTCAACTGTATATTCTCTGCTACTACCATAAGCTGAGACTCAAATCTTGAACAAACCATTTCCTATACCTTCATCATATTTCATACCTTCATACTATACAAAGTATGAAGTCTGAAGATTATAATATTTAGTATTATCTCTATCTTGTCATCTGGTTTTGATCGATGATGTTTAAAATTGCAGAGAAAGACAAATAGATTAATGCTTTTGATAGTAATTGAGAAAAGGGATTTGTATATTTTGACTTTTGAGATGTGGCCCCTTCAAAGAGCAAAACAAAAAGTGCAGTGTATGAATAATAATCTCTTTCTCTCTCTCTCAGGGAGTTCGCCGCTGTATCAGAGTCAGCCACAAGTGCAGTTTCATTGGTATGAAGCCAAATGGTCATGACAGAAAACCCACTGAGGCTCAACACAATTCATCACCAGCAGTGTTTTTCTATTGGTCATAGTTCAGTCCTTACCATTTACATGTAAGAGGATGAAATGATCCTTACACTCCTCCCCGCTTAACCTCCACTCATATCGCAACCCCGAGATAAAAAGTCATCTGTGTGCAATTTTTCCATTATGTGTACACAGAAATATTAAGTCGTTTTCATCTCTCTCCAGATATTTCATGTGCAGGGCTTGAAGCATTTGGTTTTAATTTGGGGCCAAGGCTACAATTTGGGGCACAGTTTCTTCTCCACAGCGATATGGTTGTTGATGTTGTTGTGTGGCCCACGGGTGCCATTCAGTTATTTCTCTATTGTGGTCACTAAGTCTGAGGTCTGTGGGGTTTTAAACGATGAAAAGATTTATAAATAGCTTTAAGAGATAAGAGAAATTAGGCAAATATCCACATATGACAGACAGTGTTTGTTCTTTCTGATGGTCAGTTTTTGGTACCGATATGATCCTGATGTTTAGATTTTACCACTATACACTACCTGACAAAAGTCTTGTCATTGATACCAATTGTAAGAGTAACAAATAATAACTTGACTTGTAGTTGATCATTTGGAAAAGTGGCAGACAGTAGTGTTTTCAGATGAATCCTCTGTTGAACTGCATCCCAATCATTACAAATACTGCAGAAAACTTATTGGATTGCAATATTCTCGTAGAGATACAGTCAAGCTTTGTAAAGAAAAAAAATCACTCTGAGGTATTAAGATATTTGTACTGTCCATTACATTACACACCACAGAAGAGGGCACAATTTTTAACAGGAATGCACTCCTTCTCAAACTTCAGCCTCTACACCAAATTTCCTGAAAGCAAAGAAGATCAAGGTGTTCCAGGATTGGCTAGCCCAGTCACCAGACATAAACATTATTGAGAATGAAGGAGGCATTGAGAATGAATCCAAAGAATTTTGATGAACTCTAGGAGTCCAGCAAGAACCAGCTTTATTTACCATTTCAGGTGACTATTAATAAGTTATTTGAGTCATTGCAGAGATGTATGGATGCAGATAGATAGGTGGTAAGACATTTGTCATGTAGTGTTTAATAATGTTTAATTTGTTTCAGGAATATTAAAACTCTGTCATCATTGAAAGGGAGCTATTATACAAAATAGTAACCATGTAATCGAATAAATGTGTGTCCAGAGTGTGTGAAAACAACCAGCCCATAATCCACTAAAACCTCATAACCCTTACTCAAAAATTGTGTCTGAAAATATGCTGTTCAATATTTCCATATTGACAACACAGGACCCACTCATGATGGTCTACCCTAATTCAATCCATCTTTTTTTCTGTGGTATTTTTGCAGATTGTATCAAATCAGCATAACATGGAAGAAGCTGTAAATGAAAACTGCTTTAGTTCAGTTATTACAATTGAAGTTCAGTTTGGTTCTTTACACTGTAATAAAAAAATGTCACTGCTGAAAGCCCAAAACACAGAAAAGCTACTACACCATCCCAGCCAAGCAAGCCAGAGGTAACAGTGATGAGGGAACAACCTTTGCCAAATGATGGAAGTGAAGGAAAAAACCAAGAGAGAGACCAGGGTTAGCTGGGCACAGCCAATTCTTCAGGCACCGGAGGTTTAAGAACTATGGACGTCTGTCGTGGAGAAGCTGCAGGTCTAGGTCACTGGTGGGTGTTCATACTAGCCTGTGGGATGAATGCGGAGACTCGTCTGTTGCTGAGGTTTTTTTTACCACGACAGCGATCTGCTCAGGATACAGACCAGGTCCAGGATTATGAAGACTAATTTATGTGTAGATTGCAAGTAATAATGTCTTTTTGTGAAGTGTTTCGAGTGTTGCTCTAATTAATGCAGCCTAACAATCATGTAGAAAATTTGGATTTCAAAATGCTTTGTTTTTGTTTGAGGTGCTAACGTTTTAAGTCTTTTAAGGCTGTTCCAGAGTTCAGGTGCCAGATATGAACAGGAACTAATGCCTACAGTTTGTTTTGATATTCTAGGAATAATCAATTGTCCAGAATGAATTAGGCATAATGGACAGAAGGGGCCAAAACAATCTCATGGCAATTCGTAACTCTTTTGATTTGGTGGCTAATACGTATGGATTTGTACATTCTAATTTGTACAATTTAGTACGATTTGCTCATCCCCAAATGACGGTTGGGTTTAGGGGTGGGGTTAGGTGCCACGCCTCCTTTTTAAAATCGTACATTTTCGTATGACTGAACTCGTACCAATTTGTTCGAATTAACCACTAAACTGGCAAAACGTAAAATACTTAGATTTTCTCGTGAGATCAGGCTGGAGGGGCTGTAATAGACAATTTTGACAATTTTGAGGGAACAATAACAATGGTCTCAATACATTACCTGTTTTACATTTTTAATTTATATAGCTTTCGAGAATCCAAAAAGGTCCACAAATTGAAAAAAAAAATATGTCATGATGGTTGTTTTAACAAGAAGTTATAATTAAATTGCCTCTTGTTACAGTTATGAAATAGTTTGACAACAAGCAGGAAATGTTCATGGACCAATGACATCACCACATTGAAATGATCTAAAACCACCAAAAGCTCCCTCAAATACTGGGGAGTTAATATCTGACTAATATGATCATATTTCTTTGTTCTAGAAAGCCTTAACTGCTGCATTTTGAACCAGCTAAAATTTGTTAATTAAACCTACTGCACAACCACCCAATAAGGTAAAACAGTAGGCTAACGAGAGGTCATGAAAGAAATAATAAGCTTTTCATTAGACATTGATAGCTAATCATGTGTTGTATGTTTAACATGAAACTTAAAAACACAAGCAGGAATTCATATCAAACTCCGCATTTTCAGATTAGATTTATGAAATGTAATGATGTCCTTTCAGTCCAGATTAATAAGAGCTGAGTGAAATGGCAAAGTGCATAAAGGTGCAAATAACCCCTTAACATTCACAAATTGATGTGTTTGAACTCATTGCAAACACACACATCATATTTCACAAAGTGCACATTAACCTAAACAAAAGTTACAGTTACACAGACCTTATGATTCTCTAAGGTGGCACTGTCACTGAATATGTATTTCAATCCTTATATTCAACATTTTGCATTCTGATGCTCTGTGAACACATCAGATGCTTCTTGGCAATGCTTGGCTGCCTGTTTCTCAGAATAGCCTTCACAGAAAGTCGCATATACATAGTACGCATAACACAAGCTTAGATAAACTTAAAATAAAGGGGAAAATATTGATGTAATCGCACTAGGAAATGTGGTCAATAAATTGGCGTGTGGAGCATATTAATGATCTTGTGTAAATCATCACAGTCAGTGTTATGTTTTGATTGACCTGTTTTTCACCAGTTTGATGCTCATGTCATTTCTATGTCAGCTATGCATATTCAGATCTTTATTGTATGGCATCTTTAATAACCACATTTAACATGAACTTTATTTCAGTAGATGTGTGCTCTTTGAAAAGAGTATATAAGGTGTTTAAACTGACACGGTCTAATTAAAAAGAACTACAATGTTACACGAGACATTTCAATGATCTGGAAAATAGGTAGAAATCAGCAACTCATTTGCATTTAAAGAATCTTCCATGAAAATAGTAATAGTAGTAAGATTCTCTCTCTCTCTCCAAATTGAAAGTTATTTGTTAATACCATCATTGACTCATTCTGAAAACCTAGCCCTATATATGTTTCTGAAGATCACAAATTATGTAGCCAGAGCTACGTATTGCTGCATTTTATCTTTAAAATGAACAATACTGGTGGTATCCCGTCATTCCTTTTCTCGTTAACTAGCTGACCACTTACCTGCTTAATGACAGCTTTTTTGCTGTTACCAGCTTGTCTGGTAGCTTTACACGTACGTTTCGGACTTGAGATGCATAGCAGAGTTGCGAAACACTGCGGTTAAGTTTATGGAAGTGGGTTGGAGGGTAAGTAGGTGCTATTCAAAATACTATTGGTTGGGATTAGGGAAGGGAAGAGTGGGGGGAATTGTCGATTGGACAGTCAGTCAGTGAGTTAGTCAACAGGGGCCTCAAGTGGATTCACGTGAAAAGGCCAGGCGCAAATGGCACTGGCAAGAGATATTTGACATCTCAAAATAGCACACAAAGTGGCCACAGTGGATTTTTGAACACAAAAATGGCAAAAAAAAAGCATAGCTCCTGGGACATACTTTGTTCTCTCCAGAAATGTGAATAGAGGTAGGTAATTAGAATGAGCCTGGATTGGTTAATACTCACCCTCAGAACATCCAAGATGTATGTGACTTTTATTTTTCTTCAGCAGGAAATTTCAGGAGATCTGAAATTGAAGCCGTGGTTCCTAATGATTCATAAAATAGCAGTTAACAGCACTTTGAAAGTACAAAAAAAAATTAAGATAATATTTTAAAGAATCTTTCAGCTGCATATTATGAAAGTCATTGGAGACCAAAACATACTTAGAGATTAATCAGTATAACTAAATTCAAACCTCTCTGGTGCACTTAAATTTCAATCTGTTTAAAATGCACAGACTGATTGTGACACATTAGAAGACGTGCTATATGAATTAATTTCCTTTTTGGATTTTGATAATTTAGAATCCTATAGACATTCATTATATGGAGAGATGAAACATGCTGCATACATACATATTTTATTTGTACTTGGCTAAATATGTGCACGTGTAAGCATAAATGCATTTACCGTTCTAAGATGCATTACATAATACACATGTATGCTTATATGTGCAATTGTGTGTATTTCAGTGTTGGTTTTTGTTGGCACAGAATTATGACAGAGCAGTTTTATTAAATGGGGTCTAATTTTATGGCTATAGATTTCAGCGCTGGAGACTCTCCAGTGTTTCCAGCTATAAATAATGAGCTCCCTCCCTTTCTTAAACTAAATATACAGCCACCCCAGAGCTGTAATCAAAATAGAGTTGGCGACTCAGCAAAATTAAATGCATTTTATAGATACTGGCAGCCATGTTTAATGCTGTATGCTTAAACCCTCCTGTGGCAAATTGGCCAGCTGTTGGACTGGGACTAAACTGAGACCCTGCTTCATATTTGTGGATTTCAGCCTGAATTGCAGGTGCAGGTGTCAGACTGTGTCATTTGAGGATAGGGAATCATTAATTAAAAAAAAAAAAACACACAATTTTATACTCAGAACCATTACTTAAAGGCCATTCAATATCAACTAATTTCCCTTCACCCTTAGCAAATTGATTGGGATAGTTAATTTAAAAAAAAAGAAGAAGAAAAGAAGAAAAAACTGACTCAATTTCCCTCAGGTCAACCAAGGACAGGTGAGTTATTTTTACTTTGTGAAGTTTATGTATAAACAAATTTCGAGAGAATCACGTGCTTATGATTGCTAGCGGCTGGATCCGCATTATCTAATTAACTACGCTCCAATCAGATGACTCCTAAACTACTATAAATACCCTAGGGTTCATTCCACTGCTATCTTCATTTTGAAGAGGCAGCTTCACCGTGGCTAGCTCCGTTGAAGAACCTACTCTAAACCAGCATGGACAACCAAAGCAGCTACCAGCTACCATCTAGCAGCTACCATCTACCATCTACCAGCTACAATCTACCAGCTACAATCTACAATCTACAAATTACCAGCTATAATCTACAAGCTACCAGCCATAATCTACAAGCTACAATCTACAGCAGCAGCAACAACAGCAGCAACAACAACCACTACTATTACTACTTCAAACAACTCCAACAATTGCATCAACAACTTTAACAAACATCAAACCTTCCACTTCAACGCATCTGCTGTATCTTTAACCCTATTCTCCAGCAAATGACAGCCAAAACTCCAAAGCTATTGCAATGAAACTGAACCCTTTCCTTTTTCCTAGCGGTGCACATGCTATGCACATGAAGGGAAGCTTTGCAAAATAACTATACTAAACATTTAGACTAAAACATCTATAAATCTTTTGAATAACAAGACTAGCGTAAACAATGATTCTAACTAAAGATACTTGCCTCTCAAGCCTCTTGCCAGTCCACTGATCCATAACATTTAACAGCTTGTTTGCTGGAATGTTCAGCAGAGCAACAGCTCAAGTCATTAACAATGGTGAACTTGATCAACAAAATGGCAGCCGGGCTTTTTCACTTTTGGCACGCTCGATTGACACTCCTTTAAGCCAATAGCTGTAAGGAGAAGCGTCACCATCCAATGAGCTCTCTGGAGAAGGTCCCGCCCTCTCTCTTGACTCTGTTGCAAGTCTTATGAATGAATTTGGGCCAGACACGCTTGTGAATGTAGTTAAGTTAAAATACCAACAAAATGTTATTCATGGATTAAAGTAAAGCCAATTACTAACATTCCATTCACAGTTTTACTAAGTGGTGACATTGCCCTTGAAGTCTTATAGAGTTCAGAGTTTGATGTTAGCAATTGAAAATAAATAAATAAATAAAAAAAAATATTAATTAATAAAAAATAAATAAATAAATAAATAAATAAAATAATTAAAAAATAAATAAAAAAATAAAAAATTATACACAGAGCACTGAGGTCCAATTACACTAGACCAGTCACTCATTTATTCATAGACTAGTGTCTCATGTAAGCTTATAATGGCAAGTCAGTTGGATGTGAAACAGCAACAAAACAAACTTCCTAATTGGCTGCTATGAATAGGAGGACATTTCTGACAACGGATCTTCAATAAATACTTCCAGGACCACCAGACAAACCATACCCCTTATCCTCAGCTCTCCATCCATTTGCCATTCTGAGGGGAGATGAATGCTCACCTCTACCATCCTTGCGCGTAGCGACATCAAGCTATCAGACCATGCATAACAAAAAGACCATGACATTCGGCTGCAGAACCTGACCCTCATCCAACCCACTACATTTTATATGCACTTCAAATACAATCACACTCTACATAAAGGATGAATTTCCACTCACATAGCTCACATCCTTGATACCATATTTCTCAACTTGCTTTAAATTGCGTTGGCACCCTAATACTAACTTCTGATTTCTGATTTCAGGTCTAACCCAAGGATCTAACCCAGGCGTTTCAGCTCTCCCTTCCTTAAACTTATTCTGCTACAATCTGCAACTACCGAACCTGCAACAGTGAATTTGTTAATCAAAAAAGAATCAATAATAAATTCATGATAGTACCATTCTTGCCTCACTGTTCAGCGTTCTTGTATTAGTCCTTTTGACATTGCGACTTGAAAATTCTCTTGCAAAAACGCTTGATTATTGGTCTCCGCTCCTCACGATTCTATATTCCTCAGCATTTAACAGCACTATTCCTTCTGACGAATACTCGCCGATTTACCATGAAATAAACCAAGCCACTTCCCTTATCAGAATAGTCGGTTGCAACGCCTGGTGAAAATTTATATTTCATTCGCCTTCCACATCATGCCAATCCACCCAAACTTGTAGCGTCTTTTGGCATCAACTGGCGCACACAATTTTACTTTGCAGTCCGATTAACTTCAGCTGCAAAAGTAGCCCCAAAATTTTTACATGCTTTTAGAAGCAGCATGCTGGATTTTACAATAACTACAAAATCCCGCACATTAGCCATCTCCTTGACAATTTTCTCCTCGCCCCTGGCTAAATACTTGATGATCACCCAAAGGTTTCGAGTATATAAGGATCCCCCTTGCAGAGGAGAAAACAGCTGGTCCCAGCACTTCTATAGAATTCCTGGGCATCAACCTAGATTCGAATAAATTCAAGCATCCCTTCCTTCCATACCTCCTTTAGCTCTTCTCTTCAGTCCCCAGTTTAGAAGGAACGGCTGTTCCTTTTCTACAGCGACTTAAATTCTTCTCCGGTGGATATTAACTTATTCACTGACACTGCCCACTCAGCCAGGTTTGGCGGCTTTTACCAGGGTCACTGTATCACTTCAACGTGGCCCCAGGTTGCAAAAATCAAATTGCTGATTCTCTCTTGTTTTCTTTTTTAGAAACTTCGGCTCTTGGCACCAGAAGCAGACTAGCATCCAACTCCTGTCCCAAATTATTCACAAATGATATTGTCATAAACCACCCATTGCATCCAGCCCGTGCACTAGACGCCATGTTTACTCTGGCTATTTTGGCTTCCTGAGGTGTTCAGAAATGGCTATCGCATCCAAACGTAACCCCGCTATACACCCTACTATTTCTGATCTAACACTACAGAATGCTGAAACCCTCACCCTTTTCATTAAGCCCACATGCCCCACTTTTTACTGATGACGCTAATAGTCTAGTAACCCGTTTTTGGTTTCAAAAACACCTATAAGAAGTCCTTCGCCTTCAGGCTTTCCCCCTGAATTGTATTCCAGCCATTCATTTAGAATCGGCGCAGCCACCACAGCAGCTCACAAGGCCTATCCTCTCACCAAATCCAGGCTATGGCCGCTGGTCCTCTGATGCCTTCAAAGCTTACATTCGCCTCAGCCAATCCCACCTCAAGACAGCCCAGCTAGCCCTAACTAGCTAAATACCAAACTCCAACTAAGGGTACAAGCTCGACCCTAAGTAGGCTGGAGTGAGTGTGCATGTGTGCGTGCTTGTGTATGGGTGCGCATGGGTATGTGTGTATTTGCACGTTATGCGCGTACATCCGATGTATACCTGTACTGATGCGTTTGCATGCATATGCTGAAGCACAAATGGACGCATGTGCATGCACACGCTTGCAGGTTATCCCCTCTCTCCTTTTCTGCCTTCAGCGTCGAGTTCCTCCGCCCTCTCTTTTTCTTCCTTTCTCATAGGCCATCAATCCTCAGCTCTAACTCCCGCAGGAGTCACTAAAACGAGCTTCGACTCTCGCAAGAGTCCCGCCCCGGCCACCTCCTGCTGAAGTCTAGGAAAGGGAGGGGGCGGTGGAGACTGACTGGGTTTTGAGAAATGCTCACAGCAGCTCTGACCCCCGCAGGGGTCGCTCCGAGCTTCGACTCTCGCAGGAGTCAATCACCGCCCATGCCCGGCCCTTACCTATTTAATAACCATATATATTCATATATATATTTATATATGCATATATACTCTTATATACTCCTTTTTTTCTTTCTGGCGTCGAGATTCTCCGCCTGGCAATTATCTGCCCCTTCTTTCTTCCTTACAGCGTGAGTGCTTCCGCTGCCTTTACCCTTCTCTTATCTCCTTACCCTTCTATTTCTTCAATTTCTTTTCCAGCGTTGAGTTCTCCGCTAACTGTTTTTCTTTCAGCGTCGCTTATTTGCTATGTTCTTCCTTCCGCTTAGGCCCTCAATCCTCAGCTCTAGCTCCCGCAGGAGCGACTAAAACGAGCTTCAACTCTTGCAGGAGTTCAGGCCCTGGCCACCTCCCACCCTCTCATGCAGGAGTATTCACCGCCCAAACCTTCCTGACTCTTGCTTTAGCAATCTAACCCCAGTTCCCACCCCCGCAGGGGTGTATATATTTGAGCCTTGACTCCCGCGGAGTCAATCCAGCCCTGCCCTCACCCCGCCTAGGCTCTAGCAGTCTACTTTGCTCTGCTCCTGCAGGAGCTTCTCTTCCTAAGCTATCAACGCTATATCCAGCAGCCAGATATGGCTTTGTTACACCTGCTTTTTGGGGGGCTCTTCAATATGCGGCTGCTGTCCCGAGCTATACAAAGGCATTTTGGGGAGTTCTCGAGATCTACCTGAGCTCAAACTCCCCTCCCGCCTTGCAACGGGAGGGAGCCCTGGGCTCGAGGATCTCATGAGCTCAGGGCTCTCTCCGGGGACAGCATGCCAAACAAGCTTTTACAATTAATCATCAGCTAAGTGTGAACTCTTGAAATCCTTCTAAGAAATTTTTTTTTTAGCTTTTTTCATTGCGTGCCTTGTGTTTCTAGATAATATATATGCAGCATAGGCAGACTGTATAAGGTATTCAACATAAACAGTATAAAGGAGGATTAACTCACCTATGATAACTGTATTGCTATAGTACGAAACATTTAGGCTGAGAAAAGAACACAATGCCACAAAAGCAATGGGAAAATGGCGCTAACATGAACTTACACACTGAATGTTTATGTCTTGGAAAACTCTAAAACAATACAGGTTATTTGTAAGTCATTCATTTGGCCAATTGGCATATTATGTGTGTAGATTAGACCCTTTTTGTGAAGTTCCCCCAAAAGCCAATCCTTGACGGAATAATCTTCAGTTACTGTTGTGTGAACATGCCAAAAAGTGGGTTCATCTTCCAGTAGCTCTAGAAACTGTCAAAAAGTTTATCCAGTGTGAAAGTCCCTGAAATGTGCTCTTAAATCACAAAACCACAGATAAGCGTCATTTGTTTTGGAAATCGTGATGTATACACAATGTAAAGCATACATAACATTTCTGTTGATGAGATATTAGTTCGGATATGGCAATATTTGACCAACATGGTTTGCAAAATACTGAGAAAATGACATTTGAATTTAAACAAATTCAGTTCAACTTTGATATATTTGCTGTATGACGTACACAATGCTTTCATAGAAGATGATCATTACTTAATATTTAAATGATTTTTTGGTTAAAATAAATTAAAATCATCTTATCTTGTACAATGTTTTTGGGTATTGCACAAGTACTTGTGAAACTTAAAAAAAATTAAACATCTTTCTTTGAGTCCTAACACATCCTGAGATTAGATCCCAGACAAGACCCCAGTTTTATCTTATTAAAAATATATATTTATATTCCACTTTTTATATTCCACTTCACTACTTCAAGTGGTTCAGAGATTCAACCTCAAAGTCAACTCTTTACCTCAGTCTCTTTTGAAGCATTACTTAAACCCAAAATAAACTATGATGACTTACATTGAGTCATTGTTAAAACACAAAGCCTGTTCCATATCAAGTGAATCCCCCCTAGCGCAGTTTCTTTGGAACCAATTGTGATTTGGTCATCTGGAAAAAAATCAATTCCTGGAAAATTTGATAAACAATTTGACAAATGACATTAGCGCAAGTAATATTCATCTGGAAAAGAACTTTAATTGAAACGTCCCGTGAATGACAGTCAGTTGATCAAGTAGACCAATAGTCTGGTCTCTTCCAGTAGTGATGATGTCAGACTCTATGATGTCTATTACCCCACACTGATCAGTGCTGGCCAGTTTAAAAAAATGATGTCACCACTTTCCAGTTTGTGCAGGCTTGCTTTTCTTGTTGTTTTTGGCCTTTCTTTCATTTGGTTTTCCAATTTTTAATACTCAAAGGTTGTTTAAATTAACAATTAAATCATGACAAAAGCAGCATTGTCTAAAAGTAATTTAACACTCCGGCTACTAAAGTAACCCTTGTTCCATGTTCGCAAATTCTACCTGTGTTCGTGAGGGTTTCCTTAGGATACTTCAGTTCCACCATAAGCCCAAAGATATGCACTATAGGTGAATTGCGCTATAGGTAAATTGCACTATAGGTAAATTGTAACCCAATTTCATAAGTTGAGCTAGCTCTTTTAAGTCAGTTTAACATAATATAAGTTCAGTGGACTCATAAGGTTAATTCAGTTCAGCTTAAAAATTTAAGGCAACCAGGATTTTTATATTTAAGATTTAATAATTCAATAACTTATTTTGTGCGTGCCATTCTTGCTTGCTCTTCTCGCATAAATTCACTAGAGGCTGCTGTTGACTGACTGGCTGACCAACCGACCGATCCCCCCACTCTCCCACTTTCCTAAACCCAACCGATAGTATTTTTAAAAGAACTGATTGAGCCAAAAAAAGAACCAACGGCATCATACTGCCCTGTATCATTCGTTTTCAAAGACGAAATCCAGCCATGCGTAGCTCTGGCTACATAATTCAAAATCTCCAGAAAGGTTTATAGGGATACGTTTTCAAAATGAGCCTGTGTTGTTTGAATCAGTAAATCATTTAGAGGAGACTTGCACTGATTAGGTCATGAGAATCAGTAAATTAGTGAATTATAAGCTAAAGACTTGCTCTGAGCAGATCATTTTAGGAAGTCAATCTTATACTGAAGACTTGTTCTGACCAGGTCATGTGAATCAGTGAATCATATACATCAGGGGTGTCCAAACTCGGTCCTGGAGGACCAGAGTCCTGCATATTTTGGCTCAAACTTCCTTCAACACACCTCCTTGGAAGCTTCTAGTATACCTAGAAAGAGTTTGATTAGCTGGTTCAGGTGTGTTTAATTGGGGTTGGAACCAAAATATGCAGGACACCAACCCTCCAGGAGCAAGTTTATATACCCTGATATAGATGAAACTGGTCAGATCATTTGAATCAGTGAAATGTAAACTGTAATAATAATAATAATAATAATAATAATACTCAGTTTTACAGACAGAAAAAAAAGACTACAGCAAGCAAAAAAAAAAAGTTTTACTTGATTTACAGCATGCTTTAACCAGGGATGTGACACTGACAACAGGGGTGCAGATCCACATGCAGGTTTATTAGCGAAGTCGGGCCAATTGTGGTCAACACAGGAGGAAACAGATGTATATGTCTAGAATTGTAATCAATAGGCAGGCAGATGGTCAGAGGCAGGCAGCAAACAGGATTAAACAAATAAACAAGGCAAGGATTAAAAGCATGGTAAAGCAAGACAAAGGAAACGCATTGTAAGGTCTCTAGAACAGATAACAAGACTCAGCCATGAGCCGTGTCTCAAAGTGAGCCAAATATATATGTGTGTAATCTGTCATTGAGCAGCATCAGCTGTGAGTGTAATCAGTCAGGATCTAGAACTGGTTGTGTGTGTGATGCATGACTGGGTTTTGTAGTCAAATTATGAGGCAGAATTGTAGTTCATGTGAGTGTGAATGTTTTCCAGTGAACTCTTGTGGTTAGATCGCTGGTGATCGTGACACATGCACATGTTTGAATTCTTTGGTGAGAGAGCTGATTACAGTATTGCACATGATAACAATACTCTATAAAGGCAATCAACATATCAGTTTTAATGGAAATAAATGTACACTGATGTGTATTGACCTTATTCTAAAATGCGGAAGTGCGCCTGTTATCGCGATTGTCTTAGAACTTCCGATTCAGTCGCCTATGGGAGAAATGACTAGGAATAATAAACGGCAGAAAATGGTCAAACTGCTTGCTCTACAAATAAATGTTTGCAAGACTATACAGACCAAGTAGAAAAATATAATAAAAAAATATCAAATTGCAACATCAAGCAGCGTAACATGCAGTTTTTAACGTCAAAAAATTAATGGAAGTGAATGAGACCGGAAGTCTCGAGTCAAAAAGATTCAAATGGCAGCGCCCGCTCATTGGCGGAGAATAAGGTGAATAAGTAATGTCCCTGTTAAACCACTTGAAAAAATGGTGCCTATAGTGTAGGTCTGAAATGAGCACACAAAACAAACTCTCAAAAGATTACAAGAATTTATTTGGTATATACATAGCATACATAAAGCATGCATATTTACAGCACGTTCTATTTACAAACACTACAAAGATTCACATAGCAACAAAAACCAAAACACAAACAAATACAAAATAGTCACAAAAAGTGTGTAGTTTCAGAGCAAGTCAGCCTAGAAATGTTGAAGTTGACTTCTGATAAGTTCACATTTACAGTACATCTTTCAGATGACCAAAACGGCGTGAACTGTCAAATCTATAAGATCAAATAGTTGACGTGATATATTTTATCTAACACAATACAGTATGTACAGTCAAATAATATTGATGACAAGACACACACAGACACGCACAAATGAGGTAGATATCAAAGAAAGACAGCACAATCGATTTCACCATTCAGCGTACAAAAACAGCACTGCGTAAAACAGCAGAATCAACTTATGTTCGAAAATAAAGAGTGTTTACTGGAATGAGAGAAAGGCCTCTGGAGAAAAGCAATAAGGCCTCTGTTTCCTCTACAGCCATTAAATGACTCTCCATTACAGAGATTCAACCTCTGTTAGACATGACAGCATCATTTTAAACATTCCCAAGAGACAAAATACTATAGGAAATTCACACACTTCAAAAAGAGTTTCTTACAGTTTTTGTCATGTTTCGAGTCCAAATATCTATAAATTCTTAAATCAAGAAGCAATATAATGACAGCTAAATAATGGTGTTTTATTTATTTATTTATTTTTTTAAAGTGAGCTTTTCATTAAAACAAGTTTCAAGTTAGCTGATGATTTATAATAAGCTTGTTTGGCATGCTGTCCTGGGAGAGAGCCCTGAGCTCAAGGGATCCTCCCATTTGCAGGGCGAAACGGGAGATTGAGCTAAGCTAGAGCTCAAAAACTCCCTGGCTGAAGTGGCTAAGGTGAACTATTTTAAGAATACTGATGTTGGGAGCTAGACGATAGTGTCCATTTGGCTCAGTCTGTTACATATGATGCATATCTTTGCACAGTGAAAGGAAACCGGGGAACCCATGTGGACACCGGGAGTACATGCAAACTCCACAGAAACACCAACCGGCCTGGCAAGAAACAGAGCAGGTGATGTTCTTGCTATCAGGCAACAGTGCTAACCACTGGGCTGCCGTGCTGTGAGGAGGAGGAAGAGAAGGGGAGGAGGGGGTGGTGGTGGGAAAGGTTTGGGGGGGGGGTTCCAGACGAAGATAGTTGTGGAATGAAGACTGTGGTTATTTATAGTGACTTAGGAATCATATGATTGGAGGATCATTATTAGCTAATGCGGGACCTGCTGTGGTAAATCATAATCACGCGATCCATTCGAAATTAGTTTATAAATAAACTACACCAAAAATTTGCCAATCTGGGTTAAATAAAGTAATTGCTAACACTTTATAATAACTACACACTATGAGTCATTTATTAAGCTTTAGAAAATAAATTCATTATATGTTAAACATTAACTCTATATTAATAGAAGTTAACAAGCAGTTTATAACTACAGATACAAATGCTCTATTCTTGACTTGTCAGCACATTTAAAATGTGCTTAATAATTGTTACTTTGTCACTGATTCATTTTTCACGACTAAATTAAGTATCACATTCTTTACATATCATTTGTATTTAAGAGTAGTTGTTTTTTTTTTAAAGATCATTCAGAATGCATAAGTAAATGATTAATAAACTATTCAATTCAACATTTATATCTTATTATTTAGGCATAAATTAATAGTTAAAATGTATGTTAACAAATGCTTTATTAACTCAACTTCATTCAGTTTTGTGAGCTAATCTAAAGTGAGGACTTTATAAATCCCCAATAAATGACAAAGGCTTAGTATTAAATGAACGATAAATCTTTCCAATCGTACCTAAAAAAAAGTCAAACTACTGTAAAGGTTAAACATTGCCGGAATTGGTATAAAACAACAACAATAAAATAATTTAACAATATATTATGATGCAGCATTTCTGTTATTTAGCAATGCTTAAACTGCGCAGTAATTTTTGTTTTAGTTAAGATTGGCAAGTTTTATTATTTTTTTTATTATTATTTTTCCCTGTTTAAAATAAAAAGGGATTTTTTATAAGGGATTTATAAAGCATAAATCACTACATTAGGTCACGGAACTGGATAAAGTTGACTTAATAAACCATTTATTATCATCATACTGAATAATAAGAATTATAAATGTTAATTTTAATAGTTTATTAATCATTTACTTCCGCATTGTGAATGATCTTAAAAACCAGCAACTCTCAAAAAAACTGGTTTGTAAATGATGCAATACTTCATTTAGTAATAATAAAAAATAATAATTATAAAGTATGAAATTCCAATAATTAAGCGCATTATAAATGTGCTTATAAGTAAATAATAGAGTATTTGTATCTGCAGTTATAAACTGCTTACTAACATCTATTAATGTAAAGTTAATGCTAAAGATATAATGAATTAACTATTTAATAATGCTTAATAAATGATTTATAGTGTAGTTAAAGTGTTATCCAATTATTGTGCTTTCAATTTAATGTTTTAACTCATTATATCTGAAATTAAAACAATACTTTTCACTTGTCTGAACATGCTTCATGATTTAAGAATTTTCATTCATTCATTCACTTAAAAAATACACAGAGCTTACAGTGTGACAAAACACACACGCAGACACTTAAACAACAAAGAGCTTAAAAGAGAGATAAAACCAAAATATATTTTGTATTCCAAATAATATAGTGTTCTCATATGAAAGTTACTTGTAAAAATATACATATCTATAATAAAATATCTCACTTTAATTGATTATTTCAGGCCAATATAAGTGAATGCAGCTCACTTCAGCATCAAGGACTATGTTTGGATTTAGAGAAAACACAACATTTATAGAAATATGCCCACAAAAATTCACAGTATGCAGATAGAATTATAGGGTAGCTCTATGTATATAGATCTCTGGAAAAAATATATAACTTTATACACAAATAAATGTTTCAATTCTCACTCTCTTTCCTCTTACAGGAGATATTTATACAAGTTTACAAAGAAATAGAGGGTTGAAATAAAGTACATTCTATAAGTACAGTCTGTAGCAAGCAACACACACACATACACAAACATACACACACAAACAACATTAGACGCTAAAAACAAACAACTAAATGCATATATTTGGCGGATTTTCACATCAGTGGGTTTAAACTGTGCTTAAAGCGTAGCAAAGCCCACTTCCCTTCTTGCCTCATTCATTTAATTTTTTTTTTGTAAGTATATAAAATGCTTATACTTAAAGTTAAGGCACTCGCAATGTTATGACATTCATTTAAAGTTTTGACGGTGGGATTGCTCTGGCTTTGTTTGCACTCAAACATTTCTCTTTGCAGTAAAAGTCTGTACGTATGTTTTATCAAAATGCCAAAATGTTAACTTCTGCACATTCACAGCAGAATTCCAAAAAAGCGTCATGATATTTTAGAGAAATGTTGATTTTGTGTTCACTTTAGTGGTAGGTTAGTACCTAAACATGTACACCGCAGGGCTGCAGTAATATTTAAAGGCTGGAAAATAAACGGCCATTCTTTTGGCATCAGATTATGTACATCTTTTGAGATGGTTTAAATCATTCTTAACAAACTTTCCTTTGATTTCAGTAACTTAAGAAGAAAATATCAAAATGTAAATGCTAAAATGACTACTTTTTAGACTAATGTTGAATATTAATGCCCAGCATTTTAAAATCTCATTCTATACAATCTATTAGTCCATTTTTGATGTTATATTTTTATATTCTATTCATTTGTAAAATGACAGAGACTCTGATAGTGGCACACATCAACATTTGGGAGAATAAAAATAACATCATATTTAAAAGCAAATGCTATCTACATTTTTATACACACATTTTTGTCTATTATTTTATTGTGACTTTCCATTTGAGGGAAAGAGCTTGTGCATGTATGTGTAAATGTATGATGTTCCATTTTAACACATTTATTAAACCTCTGATAAATATTTGGTTTTAGCTAAAGTTTTTCTTTTTGGAGTTAATTCCACTTTAAATCTCTATGAATTTCATACAATATTCACAGAATATACATTATTTTACAATATTCCAAAGACTGCCAAAAAGTTTTTTTTTACAAAACGTGAATGCTGAAGACTGCGGAGCCATCATGCAGATAAAACTTATAGTATGAATTATGAACAATGCAGCATACCATTACGTATCTGGGTATTAAGAGTCACATATCGACAAACTGACCTTTTTAACATTTACCAAAAAAAAAAAAAAAGATAAACATAATCTGTTCATATATAGTCAAATATTTTATATGGGTCAAAGATGAAAATATATTACATCAAAAATTAAAGTTAATACAGTTTTAACTGATTTTTTTGGTTTGATTTTATAATACGGTCCCATTAGTAAAGATTAGCTAATGTGTTTACCACCATGAACTAAGAATGAATAATACAAGTACAGGCTTTATTGATTATTAACAAGAACTGTTAAAATGTTAAAAGTAATCCTGTAATATATGTATAGTTCGTTCTTTGTTCATGTTTGTAAATTCATTAACTATTTTATAAGTGTTACTAATTTTTATATACATTAGAACGTGTCCTGTTTAACTCCATTTTTTAGCAAAAATGGCAATGGAAAATGTTTTCTGAAGATAACAACAGATCCCCATTAAAATATTATTCAGTGTAACAGCAGCTTTTAAAGCAGAGGTCTCAAACTGTCAGTGACTGACAATTGGGAGGGCCGCTTTAACATTCAAGCACAACAAAAAAGTGGAAACCTGATGTAATTGATGCACTCAGACATTCTTCCCCAGCGTATATGCAGTCAAAGCTTCATCTTTTTGTTTCTTAATGTGCATATTAAAGGGGCAGTTTAAATTGCTATGAAAATACTTCAATATAATAATAGGCATAATAATAACTATATTTTTTTTGTCTCAATCAATTGTTGCTTATAAGCAGAAGTTTAACAAATATAGCAAGAACAGCAGAAAGCAGACTGGGTAACTTTAGTGACTTTACTAGCAATTGTTCTTCTCAATATCTTTCTTTTTTTTGTAAAACTTGAACATGTTCAATTCAGTCAGCAGTCAAATTTTACAAATGCACATTCTTATACAAATCTTAATATGCATATGAAGAAAATCTATTAAATGAGACTATTTAATTTGAATATTAGCAAAATTATCATATTTACACCACCAGCATAATGTGTAAGCTATGGAGATGTGTTTGTACAACACAATACAGGTGATATAAAACGGATTATAATCAAATGACCCTTGAATATTTACAAAAATAGAGCTTTAGTAAAAATAGAGCTCTTATGGACATATATTTCAACGTTTAAATCAGCTCCAGATATAATCTGCATGTTCATAACTCTTGACCACATGCTAAGAGAAACCAAAAGTATCCTGAATATAAAGTGCAGTACTTTAAATGCCCAGTAGGTGGGGGTCAAAACCACAAGTGGCTATTTGCGACAGTACAATGGTAGTGATTAAAAAGTTTTGTTGGGTCGAATTTCGTTATATTTCTGACGTCAGTTGCAGGCCAGATGATGCAAATGCAGTTTGAGACCCCTGTTTTAAAGCAAAAAAAAAATGTTTGTTTGTTTTGTATTCATTACACACTATAAAAAAATTGCTTTTTGATAAAACTACGTATTTAAATTGACATTAAACAACACAGTTCTTGAGTTTTTTAGGGGGAAACTTAATTGTTTTAAGTTCAATCTACATACATTTGAAAAAAACTAACAAGTTAACTTAATTCCTTCATGTTTTCCTAACACAAATGAATTGTGTGGAAGCCAGCATTTTTTACAATGTAAATGATAATGCTGAATGACACAATTTTTAAAGATGGCATTTTCACTAAAGTTATTCAAAACTTTGTAGTAGACACTTCACTTGCATTGAACATGCTTTAACCATCTATAAATGATTTTGATGCATATATACCAAAACGGGACATCTTGTCTTTGACCCATATAAGTATACTTGATTTGCCAAGGCATCTCTGTTTACAGCCAGACAGAGCCCTTATGTAACCTCACAGTACTAACTGTTGCTGGAGACTGCCTTCGAGCCATAATGACTGCTGTAAACAGCCTTTGTTTTTTTCACACTGATCTCAACCATTTAAGGCAAAAACAGCACTCTTGTGGAGTTCAAGAAAAAAAAAAAAGATCTCAATTTTGTTTCTTCCCTCATCTGTAAATGTAGCTTATTTCAACGGGACTGTATACTCAGCCTAAACATTTCAGTTCAAATAATGAAAATAAAAAGGCCTGTTGTGCTACTTATTCACATGTTCTTCCACAAATGGCACTGCAAGCAGAAGTCAGTCCAGCTGTTCTACGCGTTGCTGCTGCTTGAACACGGTGTGCTCTGTGTGCTGCCGATACTGTGAGCCGCGCTGCTGTTTTCAGACACTGGCGGACAACTCGGCACCTGCTGTCCTGCAGCTGTGCCACCTGAAAACATTGAGAAAGAGGATGTTGAGGGACACATGGAAAAAAAAGAAGATGAAGTGTTATGATTTGTGACCATTAGAAAACAGTCACTTTACTTATAAAAGCCTGAAATAATATTTCTAATAATAACTTTTTTTGGTAAAACTTGACAATAGAGGACACGTGGTTAACATCAGTTCATGTATTTACTGTATGAATGTGAATAATGCCTTTAAAGTATTTGTTGATCATAGTTCAACATTTCGTCACCTTGGAATTATAAGGTTCTATCTGTGCTCTCTGTGCTAGCTTCAAGGTTTTTGCATTCCATATAGCAAACAGTATGTGTGTGACTTTTTTTTTTTTAATAAAAGTTTTAAATATTTTTAAAAATCCCATAATGTAAATAAGTTGTCATTTATTAAGTATTTGTCAATAACTTTTGACAAAAATGTCAGATAAAACCTGATTATTCTAAGGTGACAATTTACTGATGCATTATTGATATCCAACATTGAGCATGTTAAGTTGTTAACACTGATCAGTGCACTGTGAGTTAACAATGAACAACTGTTTTTTCATTAACTAATGTTAACAAACCTGAATAAATATTGTAACAAACATTTTGCACATTGTCTGTTCATGTAAAATACATTAATAATAAATACATTAACTAATATTGTACATGGCACATATTGTAAAATGTTACTTTTTTTTTTCTAATTCTGCAACATGAACTAGTTTTAAAATAATGTTTATCTTAGAAAAATGTCTGTCTATAAATCTTTGGTCAAATCTGTTACCAGTCTTACTTACTATGTACTATACACCCCTGCACTTACTATATACCTACATCAGAATAAATACATACAATGAACTTATTGTGCTTATATAGTATTGCTGGTGCTTCTGAAGTTGGATACGGGTAAGTTAAGGGACAGGTCAGGGGTTATGGGTAGGATTAAAGTTGGATTAAGGTAAGGGATGGGTCAACATTGTAATTACAAATGTAACTACAAAAATTGATTACAAGCAGATCTATTTTTAAATATCAGTACAATGTAAAATATGTCTTCACAATAAGTACATTGTACTAAATGATTATTTTAAATGTATGTACATAGTAATTATGCCACTGAGTATAAAATGGGGCCAGTTATCTCAACTGTAAGTTATAGGAAATGAAGCCACTTTCGTCTCACTAACAAGATTCGGTTTACTGAATGTTATGTGTGCTCACTCTGAGCAAATATTCTAAAAAAAAAACAAAAAAAAAAAGTACTATACCCAAGGATTATTTTGAAAAAAGGTCAAAATTGTTACCACAACCTTTCACTGATGACACTGTTTTTTTTTAAGTGTTATAGGGTGTTTTGGTTTAGTAGATCTGGATCATGGGCAACACATTATACATTGCAGCCTTTTAGGTTCCTTTTAACACACAATTGTGGTAACATCCATATCACCCATTGACCAGATGTGTCATTGAACAGATTTCATAAACTGCTGGTAACACTTTAGAATAACTATTCATTATAACTAGTTAACTGATTTGTTAGTTAATGAGTTATAAATGACTTGTTAAATAAAAGTTCATAGTTTGTTAATTGTAAATAGCTGTGACTTGTAGATAGCCAATAGATAACTTACAAGCTGTTAGTTAACAAGTTATAAATGACTTGTTAACTGTATTTTAATGATTTATGGCTATACCTAATGCAATAGTAATAGATCATGAACAAGATGATGGTAAATTAATTACTAAAGACTTGTTAAATATCAGTTATTAGTTTATATATGTTATTGGGAAGTTATTTTAAAGTTGCAACTGTTCTTCATTTATTAAATGTTAGTAAATGAGGAATAGTTGCAACTAGAATAACGTCCCAATAACATACATGAGCTAATAACTAACACTTAACTAATTGATTAACTCACACTTTACAGGTCAGTTGTTCATAGTTTGTTAACTATCTACTAATACCAGTGAACTTTGTAGAACTTTTCTAATAAAATAAATTTTTATTTATTTTATTTTTATGTTTAGCACAAACAGTGCCCAAACCTCATGTTGTATACTGCTGTTCTGCTATGTGATGGCTCAGTATGTGTGTTTCTATAGATTAAACACAATGTTCAACATTCCGTATGTGGAGTTTCTTTGGTAAAATACAGCACACAGAAAATAAGTGGAACAACGTTAAGGTACAAACATTTTATATTTTAAATATCACATCAAATTTCTGTGGCTTAAACTTGTTCCATCCATTTGCTGTTCTACAAAGTTTCACTGGTATTAGTAGATGGTTAACAAACTATGAACAACTGATCTGTAAAGTGTTTGCTAATATATTAAGTGTTAGATAACAGCTTAAGTATGTTATTAGGACGTTATTCTAGTTGCAACTATTCCTCGTTTACTAGCAGTTAATAAATGAAGAATAGTTGCAGCTTTAGAATAACGTCCTAATAACATATATAAACTATTAACTGATAATGAACAAGTCTTTAGTAAGTAATTTACCAACATCTTGTTCATGATCTACAATTAATTTATTATGTATAGTTATAAATCATTACAATACAGTTAACAAGTCATTTATAATTTGTAACTAACAGCTTTTAAGTTATCTATTGGCTATCTATAAGGCACAGTTATAAATAATTAACAAACTATTAACTTTTATTTAAAAAGTCATTTATAACCTATTAACTAAAAGTTTAATGATGATCTATTAACTAGTTATAACGAGTAGTTATTCTAAAGTGTTACCGAATCCCAAAGTAAAAGTACCCCAAAAAGTAAACAAAGGGAAGCAAAGGTTGGCAGGCACACAACAAGACATATTGCTAGTATTTTTACTTTATCCCTGGTCAGTATTTTAATATAGTTTGTATGCATTTCAGACAACCTATACATTTTGAGAATGAGCAAGCTGTACTGTTGACGTGCCACCTGACAATACTAAGAAAGAGTCGTACACATGAAAAAAGACAAAGTATTCTGATTTTTGACAGTTGAAAAACAGTGAGTAGAAGGAACTGTGATTTGTGTTTCTCAGAATGTTTTAGCAAAAAGTGTCTTTATAGAAGTAAATCATGATTTATCACTTGCTTTTCTCCAGCTTATTCTCTTTTTTATCTGTAGTCACCACAGCAGAATGAATCACTGATTACACAACCCAGCTCTGAAAGTGCACTAACTTGTGTGAACCCACAGTCAGTGGTGGTTCTAGGGCCAGTGCCCCTGTGTCAACAAGCTTAGCAACTCATCTGGTCCACATACATTTGCAATAATAGTATTAACCTTATTCTAAAATGCGGAAGTGTGCATGTTTTTGCAATTGTCTTAGAACTTCCGATTCAGTCGGCTATGGGAGAAATAATTAGGAATAATTAATGGCAGAAATCGGTCAAACTACTTGCTCTACAAACAAATGTTTGCATGACTATATAGACCAAGTAGCATAATATAATAAGGTAAATATGAGTTTGCGACATCAAACAGCGAAACAAGCAGTTTTTAAAGTACAAAAATGAATGGAAGTGAATGAGACAGGAAGTCTCGAGCCAAAAAGATTCAAATGGCTGCACCCGCTCGTCGGTGAAGAATAGGGTGAATAACCGAAGAATGAAAAATGCATTTTTACAAACACTGCATGAAGACTGCAGTCTTAAGCAGAAAGTACAACAATTGGCTAGTGATGTTTTCAAGCACATCACTACTTTATGCTCGCAATAACCAACTACCTAGAGTGAGAAATAACAGGGAAATAGACCGAGGTACAAACTGTGACTCACTTGAGTTGTCAGACTATGGTTGAAAAAACAGCAAACAGGAACGAGACCATTATAAACAGAGAAAAAGCCAAATAGTTTATTCAAACAACTCTTACAAGCTTGCTTGTTTTACACTCGTTGTTTTAGTAATACTTATACTTTCGACAAGCCTCACTTTATAAAAAATGCTGCTGCCTTAATTTTTTTAAGTTACTCATAATTAATTTATTACTTTTCCTTTGACTTAGTCCCTGATTTATCAGAGGTCGCCACAGCAGAATGAACTGCCAACTACTCTGGTATGTTTTACACAACAGATACCCTTCCGGCCACAACTCCCATACAATCTCTCATTCACACACACACACACACACACACACACACACACACACACACACACACACACACACACACACACACACACACACACACACACACACACATAAACACACACACACACACACACACACACACACTCATACAGTACAGCCAATCTAGTTCATCCAGTTTACCTGTAGCACATGTCTTTGGGCTGTGGGGAAAACTGGAGCATCAGGAGAACACGCAAACTCGACAATGAAATGCCAACTGGTCTAGGCATGGGCCGGTACAAGATTCGGATGGAATGATAACCTTTGATACAAATATCACGTTTTCTCAGTTTCCTAATATTGTGGTTACTGCTCTTAAATATATTCTTTTTAAATGTCTGAGTAAAAAACAAAAATATTTTCCACTTTAAACACAGTATATTTTATTTTGAGAAACATTTAAAATATTTTGGAACAGTAAACATGTAAACAGTGGCAGGCTAAATAATTCAATAATTAAATCATTGACTTCTGCTGTCTTCATTTGTTAAAAAACACAGATTTCTTTACAATTTAAAATGCTATCTTTGAATATCTTTTCTGCTAGAGATACTGTTGTCCTTAAAAAATGTAAATAAAAAAATATTACACATACCCTAGGAACCCTAGAGCAGAAAAAAATGGCAGTTTTAATTTGGATTAATTTAATTAATTTGATTTATAATTAATAATAATTTAGTTTGGCGAGGCAGTGGCGCAGTAGGTAGTGCTGTCGCCTCACAGCAAGAAGGTCGCTGGGTCGCTGGTTCGAACCTCGGCTCAGTTGGTGTTTCTGTGTGGAGTTTGCATGTTCTCCCTGCCTTTGCGTGGGTTTCCTCCGGGTGCTCCGGTTTCCCCCACAGTCCAAAGATATGCGGTACAGGTGAATTGGGTAGGCTAAATTGTCTGTAATGTATGAGTGTGTGTGTGAATGTGTGTGTGGATGTTTCCCAAAGATGGGTTGCGGCTGGAAGAACAACCGCTGCGTAAAAACTTGCTGGATAAGTTGGCGGTTCATTCCGCTGTGGCGACCCCGGATTAATAAAGGGACTAAGCCAGCAAGAAAATGAATGAATGAATGAATGAATAATTTAATTTGATATACCTTGAAAACGGTTATCATCCTGTGCCAAGCAGGGGTATTACTAATTATTTAAATTTTAAGTAATTTCAACTTACATCAAATGAACATAAACATTAAATAGTATAGTAAATAATATTAATAAAAAAACAACATCAACTGAAATCTGATTTACTTGTTTAAAAAAGTTAAAGTAACATAAAAATTGATGTCATGGCCTTCTGATAATTGTTTTACAGAGTATTTGGCCACATACTCTTACATACTGTTACACAATAACTCAAAAAGTGCCACTTTTAAATAAATAAAAAAACGCACTCTGATCTTCAAAGTGCCAGTTTAAACAGACAAATAATAATAAATGCTGTCTCTGGAGTTGTTAGATCTAAAAATCAAAACAAATTCAGTTGCAGTCTTCAAAGTACGAATGGAGTGTTGTATCATGCGTGTCTGTAGTCACTTATCTTTGGTGTGAAATAAATATTGGCACTTAGATAAAACGCTATCAACATTTCTCGTCAACATTGACTTAAATGACCCAGAAGGCTCCACGCAAAGTCTTTCAATTTGGCCAAAAAAGGCATCCACGGAGACTGCTCTCTGAGGTTTTGCAACAGCCCTTACATCTGTCTCATACTTCTCTCTTTGTCTTCCCTGATTATTGTTCTAGATCGATATAAACATTCCTTTATCAGAGGCCTCAAGTAAGAATGCATGTAGATGTCTTGCCTGACAGAAGACTGAAGAGGTTTTTCATCAAATTCCAGGTTCACTTTACATACTTTACATTTGACCAAAACACAAAAATGAATGCTCTCCAAATCTCTCTTAAAATCATCTGTAAATAATTTTCAAATATGAAAGTGTGTTTATGTATGTGTGTGCTTCTCTTCTGAGCTGGACTAGCCGTGTGTCTGCTTCCCTGTTTTAGGCCCCTCGTCTGCTAATATGTGCCAGAGATGTGCTGCCAAGAGCTCCAGCTAAAAACAGCCTATTTCCTCATCCAGCGCTCTTGTGTATTACACTCACACTTATCTGTAGCTGTACACCTCTCTTTTTACACCTAATCATGATAATCATAAACATGACAGTGCTCATATATGTTGGTAATATATAGTTAAAGTCAAAATGATTAGCCCTTCCATGAAAATTGAATCCTTTTTAAAATATTTCCCAAGTGTTGTTTAAGTCAGGGGTTCCCAAACTTTTCAGCCCATGACCCCCAAAATAACAATTCAATGACTCGCAACGCTCACCATCCTGGGAGGTGGTTATAAACATACAAACATTGCACACAGCAGTGCACATGCACCAGTAGGCACTATATAAACACAAGCATATTGACAACACAAAGAAGTGCAACAGTCTACCATAAGTGATTATTCATTTGTTTAATTTTTATCATAACTGGCATTTTTTGTGTGTTGTTAATTTATGTGTTGGATATTGGATATATCATTTAGGTAATGGATATGGTAATTCTAATAGTTTAATGACATATATCAGATTTTTGGAAGTCACCATGCGACCACCCCCCAACCCCCACCATCTCGCGACCCCCACAATGGGATTCACTGGTTTAAGTGCTGTTTCGACATCTTTTTAAACAACGTAATAGTTTGAAATAAATTACATTTAGTAATTTCTTTTGTCTTGCCATGATAATAGTCCATAATGTCCTAATAGTTATTTTGGAAGATACTATTTTTTTGCCATAAACTGCAATTTAAAGACTTAACGGTCCCACTTCATATTAAGTGTCACTTATATCTGTGAACTTACATGGTAACTACATGTGTAAGTAGTATGTCGTTACAGTGTACGTACACACTGGTACATAGGTTTTACTTGTGTAATACTTGCATAACTACACACATGTAAAAACACACTGAATAGTGTGTGTAAGTTTAAATGTGTAACAGGACTACCTCTTTAATTTGTATTACTGATGTGATCCTACAATTCACCTTTAAACAACATACATGTAAGGCAGGGGTGTCCAAACTCGGTCCTGGGTGTCTTGCAGATTTTAGCTCCAACTTGCCTCAACACACCTGCAAGGATGTTTCTAGAAAGCCTAGTAAGAGCTTGATTAGCTAGCCCAGGTGTGTCTGATTGGGGTTGGAACTAGACTATGCAGGACACCGGCCCTCCAGGACCGAGTTTGGACATGCCTGACATAAGGCATATTACTATATACACTTACTTTTTTGGCAGAAGTTTGCTGTTTTTAAACAGTTGCACAAAGGCTTATGTTTTATATATTACACAGTAATTTGTGACCTTTTTACAATTTATATTGAGTGGACAGTTCCTGAGAATTGACCCTGTAATTACACTGGTATTACAAGGTAAAACCTTCTAATGCAGTGTTAGTTCTTCCATTCTTATTCTAATACAGTGTTCAGAAGTACATGGTATGCAAACAGGTGTGGAAGTGAAAAAAACACCTGCAAGTATATTGTTGTTACACAATGCACTTATGTAATTCTTGTTACAGGTGTGTATTTTTTTTAGTGTTGTTACCAATGTCTTGTTACACATTTGAACTTGCACAAACTATTTAGTGTGTTGTTACATGTGTGTAATACATCAGTATTACACAAGTAAATACTATGTAATAGTGTGTACATTGTAGTTACATACTACTTACACATCTAGTTACCATGTAAGTTCTCAGGTATAAGTGACAATATAAAGTGGGACCCACTTAACTACTGTAGGGTAATTAGGTAACTAGGCTATTTCGGTTAAATAGGCAAATCACTAGTCAGCAGTGGTTTGTTCAGTAGTTTTAAAAAAATAATAATAATAATAAATAAGTGGGCTAATATTATTGACCTTAAAAGCTGTTTATTTTTTTAACTGCCTTTTCTCTAGCCAAACAAACAAACTAAAGAAAAATAGGAAGTATTGTGAAAATTACCTTGCTCTGTTAAACTTCACTTGAGATGTTTAAAAAAATAAGCATGTCATTGAGGGCAATAATTTAGATTTCCACTGTACATGCTTTAATAAAACAGTGCCTGTAAAAATTTGTAGAAAAAGTTTTGCTGTCTGTGTTGGAAAGAGTTTGATGGCAGCTTGTTGACCTGGTCCACCAAACTCCATCTCTTCATTGTATTACTCCCTCACTGTGTGAACTGGGGGCAACGTCCTTAACCTATCAGAGTGATCTATGACAGGGATGATGACAAGATTAAAGGAGCTGTTTTCTAGCACACTCCCGCAACATTCCTCACATAGCTTTGCCTAAAATAGAAGCATCTCTGATGTATGGGACAATATATATATATATATTACATAGTTATGTACTCATTATGTACTTATAATGATGTACTCATTTTATGCTTTATATGTGAAGGAAGAACTATGTTTGAAATGACTGTTTTACTAGACCGCTTTTTTATGCTATACTATGCTAAGCTATGCTAAACTAAACTATACTAGGCAAAATTATTACATAAAAGAGAAATATAGTTAATTGAAAAGAGACGAAAATAAAGTAAAATATAAATATTGGGGCGTCATGGTAGCGCAGTGGGTAGCACGATAGCCTCACAGCAAGAAGGTCGCTGGTTCGAGGCTCGGGTAGGTCAGTTGTCATTTATATGTGGAGTTTGCATGTTCTCCCCATCTTCGCATGGGTTTCCTCCGTGTGCTCTGGTTTCTCCCACAAGTCCAAAGACACACACTATAGGTTAATTGGGTAAGCTGGAAGGGCATCCGCTTTGTAAAATATATGCAGTGGTTCATTCTGCTGTGGTGACCCCAGATTAATAAAAAGGACTAAGCCAAAAGGAAAATAAATGAAAATATAAATATTAGATGAACTAAATATAATGGATGGCACGGTGGTGCAGTGAGTAGCGCTATCACCTTACAGCAAGAAGGTCGCTGATTCGAGCCCCAGCTGGGTCAGTTGGCATTTCTCTGTGGAGTTTGCATGTTCTCCCCGTGTTCCCATGGGTTTCCTCCGGGGACTCCGGTTTTCATAGTGTAAATTTTCCATAGTGTATGTGTGTATGTCCTGGTCCTCCAGGTTGGGGCTTGAACGTTGGGATAATGACTCACCTTGTAATAATGAGATGTTACCAACACGGTGCGGCTAATTATAAGTAAGTAAATATTACATAGTACTAAATTGGCTCGCATGGTTCAGGATTGGTAGAGCTACGCATCGATGAATTTGCTCTTCAGTGTTTGAACTCTCAGTGATGATTAAATCACACTGAACTGAGCTAAACTGAACTGAACTGAACTTAAACACTAAAAAACTGAACTACACTGTTTCAGTTACTATGACCCTTTATGTGAAGCTGCTTTGACACAATCTACATTGTAAAAGCGCTATACAAATAAAGCTGAATTGAATTGAATTGAATACTAAATGTAAAAACATTAAATCTATATAATAATAATAATAATAATAATAATAATAATCAATAAATAAATTATTAATAGTTGCTTTAGATCTGCTGTTTATTAAACTGAAAGAATGAACTGTACTAAAATAATAATAATAATAATATTTTAAGCATTTTTTTAAAAGAGCCTATTAAACAATCCAGGCTCATCCTGATAACGTACCCCATACATTTCTGGAGAGCGCCAAATACGTCCCAGAAGCTTTGCTTTTCTTTTTGTTTTTTGCAGTTTTTGTTTTCGCGAATCCGCCAGTGGCCACTGTGTACACTTTGAGACCTCAAATTTCTCTTGCAAGTGCTATTCCTGCCGGCTGTTCTCACGTTTGTGCACCTCAAGCTTGTGCACCTTGTGTCTGAGCCCAGTCAGACACATTAACTGTAATTAATGGTAATTAACTGTAATTAAACTATTGTTAATAGGTGGGCTGCTATAACAGACATTCTAAACTACAATTCTGAGTTGCTTGAACTACAGAAATTAGTTCAGATTTATCTTAATGAATATTGCAACAAGGATGAAGCATGTAAACGGCATTGTTTGTTTATTCACAATGAACTAAAACAAAAGAGGACATTAAAAGCTGACAATCATCCTTTCTGCCATGGCAAGCCTACTTCCTGTGTCTGTTCATCGTGGAAGTCGGCATTTGCTATCACCTCTTGCACTTGGTATGCGCAAGCAGAGAGTGAGCAGTGCGTGTTTTTTCAGCATCCATGTTAACAGATTAGAGCTTTCAAAGCGCATGCAGAAGCAGTGCGTCAGTGCAGAGTGTGAGCAGAGCTGAAGCACAGTGCCGCCATCATTTTGGCGCTGGGTCTATTTTTGCTGTTGCTCATGCTCAATTAAAGTGATGCGCATGACACGCATTGCAAATTGTGCAACTTTGTAGACCCACATTTGTTGCTTAGGCTGATTTTTCTAAAATAGCCATATCTGTCTGGTCGGGTTAAGTCTGGGATAGGGCAGAGAATCTAAACTCTAGCACCAGTTGACCAGTGTCCACCCTAAACCCAACCGAGAGTAGAGAGTCTCAGAAAGTTTTGTTAAAAGCTATCCAGAAAAAAGAAAAGCTGCTTCGTGGCAGCTGATTTTTACCCCATTTTCAGATTTTACCACATTCCCACCCTGTTATTTATTTTGTTGTTTGTTTTCATTTCTGGCTTTTGTTTTTGTCTTTTCTTTTCAGAATGAGCCTATGTTGTTATTAAAAGAGTATGTCTTTAAAAGGGCATAATAAAAGTCTGTAAAGTATTGCACTGCACTACACTACAGGCTATTTCTCTTTGAAAGCTAAAATAATGCATTAGTGAAAAATGATAAAAATCTTTTTTGCGGGTTTGACTGACTGAAATAGAAAACATGATTTGGCCTTTTATTTAACTAAAGCCTCTTTCTGGCATTTTCCTGCACTTCAGGGGGTGAAATCACCACAATGTTTTGATATTTTTCATCTGATATGACTCAATATATTAGGCTGTTCCAAACATGAAAACACTTGTGGTTAACGTCAGTATAAAAAAAATGATTCCATGTAGGGTTATTTTAGTAATATGGCTGAATATTTTACAATGCTGTGATTAACAGGCCTTTGGCTGATATGAAGTAATCAGTATCATTATAAGAAACACATGGCGCAAGTATGCCACAGATACACTCTATTTGTTTTTTATTATTTAAGATTTAAACTTGTCATACCTTTTAACAACAAAAACAAAACACAGTTATGAACTTAAATAAGTAGGAAACTACTGTGTAAAGTGTCAGGGGTAATGCATTACAAGTAACGTGAGTCATGTAATCAGATACATTTTTTACAAGTAATTATTAAAGTAACACATTGCTTCTTCATTTCCAAGAAAGTTTTACTTTTTTTATGTAATGCCAGTTACTTTGCTTTCTCATGTAAATATTGATAGCTCTCCTATAGACATGAATTTACATTTCCTTGTTTATTCACTTCACATTTCTCTTTTGGTGTAAAAGGGCTTTTCATTTTTCACTTTTATATAATTACAAATAAGAAGGCCCAGCCCCGATTGAAAAAATTCAAGTAACGTATTATTTTCACAGTAACTAAGTACTAAATTGTATTATTTTTATTCGATTTAAAAGTAAATTTCCACAAAACTTGTAGGTACTACATTTGTTTTGAAACGTACTTTGCATATTCTAGAGCACAGGTGTTGAATCCAGTTACCGAAGGGCCGCTGTCCTACAAAGTTTAGTTTCAACCCTGATTAAACACACCTGATCAAACTAATCAGGTCCTTCAGCTTTGTTTGAAACCTGCAGGTAATTGTTTTGAAACAGGGTTGGAACTAAACTGTGCAGAGCTGCAGCCCTCCAGAAACTGGATTTGGTGTTCTAGAGTCTACATATAAATGTGTTCAGCATGAATGAAATACAGACTACATCCACCATGTTGTCATGTGACCTATGCTATCACCTATTCACTGACATTCACAACTCCTCCACTGTTATTATTTTTTATTTTACAAATTATTTATTTTAATTTAATAATTATTTTTATACACTGTATTGCTGCTTATTTTGTTGTTATTGAATAATTTTTTTCAGTCAAACTGACAAAAATATTAAATGAAACCTGATTAACTTATTGAAATAAGTTAAAGAAGCATAAAGAAATTAGCTGTCATGACTTTTTGTCATATCAGTTTTTAACAGTGTAGTGTACCTAGGTGACATACTGATTTTCATCAACATTCATTAAAGTATGGAAGTAGGCATATGAGTGAATTTGTTTCCAGCAACCCAAAAATGATTCAAGGTGCCAGCATAAACAGACAAACAACAATAAACTCTGGGGTCATCAGATCTAAAAGTCTTATTTAACAACAATGAGCCGGAACACAGCTGGATAATGTCATCCCGGCTCCATACCAACAATATTAATAAAAAGAATTACACTGATTTATGCTTTTGAAAGAGCTCTGGAATAAAAACGAAAGCTAATAAAAGCTAAACATGACTCCTTTTATGTCAAGACACTGCTACATCCAAGATATACATGTCCAGAAACCCAGAAATAGCTCATATCCAGAACAGCTTTGATCCTCAGTCAACACACTGATACTCATCGGCCTACACGAGAACAGATTCTGGAACAGTGTTCAGAACGGGACTCCCTTCAAACGTGCGCCATGAAACGGTAGCAGGTCAAAGGCATTGAGGACAAAAACCAGAGGCTGGACGAGCAGGAATGCAAATGTGTGGAAACGAGGGCTAAGAAAGAGCATGCGCTTCCTCTGAAGGGTCTGCAGAGGTCATTGGCCTGGCAACAACAGGGCAATGCAGGGAGGAGGAATGAGCTGAATCTTTGGCATTGAGCTGGAGAATTGTATATGCATTTTCCTGTGAGGCCCGGAGACACCCTTACAGCGGACAGGGGGAATTCCAGTCCCTTTTGGGCTATTGTACCCAAAATACTGCAGACCATCTAACATTCGCCCCCCTCCAATGCCTGAAAGAACGGAAAAGACAGATGCGCTCCTGCTGACGAACGGGATATATTTACGAGCTTGGACTCAATATGTTATTGTTACCATATTGCTGCTAACAGAACTGGCAAACCCTTTCACTGATCAAAAATGTACGTTTGCTTTCTTGTTTCGACAACATGATTAATTGCCTGATGCATAACTCTCTTGGTACTAATTAGTGTGAGGCTGGGAATGAGAACGGAGGTCAGATCAGTTCAAATATGTCGGTTTGCAGGCATTTTTTCTTACCTGTATGCGAGTAGATAAACCATAGAGCTCCAGTCAGAAGGGCTCCGATTACAAAGGCAGCAAACGCGATGCCCACCACAGTTGGGGTGTCCAAGACATATATGATGCCTGCAAGAAGAAATATATGTTAAATGATGCCTATTAACCATCTACATCAGGGATTCTCAATATCGGTCTTGGAGGTCCTGTGTCCTGCAGATCAGACACACCTGGGCTGGCTAATCAAGCTTTTACTAGTGCTGCATCCCAATTTGCATACTATCCATCCTATCTAGCATTCAAAAATAGAATTAGTATGTCCCAAAACATAGCATGTTGAAAAGAGTGTGCCAAAGGTACCCGCATGGTTTACTATTTTCAGTAAAAATTCGAAGTGTAGAAGCGTCCATACTCTAACCGCTAATATTGCCCACAATACATTGCATGTTGGATGTGAAATTGAGTAGAACTACAAACGCGGGTAAAAAGTGTTAAAAAACTACAACACAAGGCGGACGAGAGACCAACCGTGAAGCCGAGAGGCTCTGGTAAAGATGTTTGAATGACTGGTAATTAATATCTGCCAAATTGAAACATATTTAATTGCGTTTTCCATGTTATATTTCATCTGCAACAAAAATGTTAACTTATATGAAGATATGTTTGGATATTACCCAGCAGGCACACAACATCATAAGACGTATTACACTGTAAAACTCAAAAAGTTAAGGTAACTTTTGAGGAAACCAATTGCAACAAACCATTTGCGTTAAAAAACTCATCTATAAGAGCACTGTGAACTTATTCCATTTAAGTTGAAGTAATGAGGTAGTTAATTAACTCATAACCTTCAACACTGAGTTCAAAACTCTTTTCAAATAAGTAGAATGAACTTTCAGTAAATTTTGAGTTAACTACAGTAATTTCGTTTGATAATGTTGACTGTTTGGGTTTTACACTGTAGATTAGATTTAGGTCGTGACATCAGGTTACCAAAATTCAATGCCTAGCCAGCGTCTAGGGACAACATTATTTTGATGTCCAAAAAGTATATGCTTTTCTTTACTAAACAAGTGCATACTTATGGGTGTAGTTTAAGTATGGGAGTTGGGATGCAACATAAGCTTTCTAGAAACATAGTTGCAGGTGTATTAAGGCAAGTTGGAGCTAAACTCAGCGGGACACCAAACCTCCAGAACCAAGTTTAAGAAACCCTGGTCTACATGTTCAAATGTCTCCCTCTGTGGTCAAGATCTTAGTACAGTTTGGTAAATATTTGGTACACCGCTATTAGTAATGTGTTTGGGGAAACGAAAGAACGTGAGGAAACAAACAACATCTTTGAGCCCTCTTTAAAAATCATTCAGGCACATGCTGCAAATAAACAACTGACAGGCTTTCTTTATTTTCTTCAATCAGTTGAACATAAACAGCTCTGTTGTCATTGAAATAGTTCATTATAACACTCTGGAAACTATCAGAGATCATTGGTTTGCTTGATTTCAAAAACAAGATCTTTGGCATTGATGTTTCCATTACTAGATCTAAAACTAAAACCAAATAAGTTATCTAAATACTGATTATGCTCTATTATCTGTTATAAGCACTGATAGGTCATCTTGCAAATGTTGATTTAACACAAACCACTAATCCAACATTTGCGAGATGACACATTTGTGCTTTTAATGGATGGATTGTAATTTGCATCTGTTGTTACTGTTGCTTTAATTTCTTTTAGCACATTTAATTGTATTATATTTAGAATTTCAGAAGTGTCATTACAAAGAGAACTGCAGTAAAAAAAAAAAAAAAAGTACTGAAAGATTAAAAATTAAAAACACCAAGTTTTTGGTTTTAGAATAGCTGATCTGAGTTAGGTCAATCAAGTCTGAGTAGACTAATTCAGAGTTTAACACAACTACTATAAAAAGGCACTATTAAAAGAGCACGGATATTACAAGTCACCATGGCAACATCTTGAAAAAGAGATTAGCATTTTTATAGCAATTATGACCATTTATTTAAAAAAAAGCAATAAGTTAACATAAGTTTACATTAAAAATATTAAAACCATTAAAATATTCAAGCATAATAAAAAATAAGTAAAACTCAAAACTCGCACAAACACACACACATATATAACTGTAAACTACATTCTATTTTTTGTAAAAAAGTTCAATGAAAAAAACGATGCCGTTGTATTATACATAACATGACTTTGTATAATAATAATAATAATAATAATAATAATAATAATAATTTTTCTCTTTTTTTCTAGTAATGTACAATGGGCTGTTCTGTCTTATCATTCATAGGTTTACTCTGTGTGATGATCAAAAATTTATATGACTTTAAAAATCATGGAAGCGCAAATTTATTATTTACACATGGACATATATTTAAAGCATGTTAAACCATATGGTTCTTCTTCTATTTTTTGTTTTGAACAGGAAACATTTCACTTCTAATGCCTGTCTTTTAATTACAACTCTGTGCAAGATGTGGTTCCTGATGTTTGCACGCAGTCTAGTGAAAATATTTGGCAACCACGTATAAAGTAAGAGCACATGCTTCATATGGGCTTTGTATCGGCATCCGAGAGCAAAGCCAAGCATCTGAGAACCTCTTTGGAGTCATGCCACAAACCCAATGACTTTCAGAGCTCTAATTAGCTCTAATGATCACTGATCACACAGCACAATAGACTCTATGTGTCCGCCAGCTTCATAGCCTGTCTGGTTGTGCGCCAAAAACCCAGGCACAATAGAGGCTATTCTGATAAAGAGCACCTTCAGATTTTCATCTCCTCAGACAGACTGATGAAAGACTATCAATGAAGCGCTCTGGTAGAACAAGAGTGAGCTCTATTTAACAGCTCCCATCTAATGCTTTACCCTTTACCCTGAATCACCAGCACAACCACTCGCTATATCATATCTGTGCAGACCAGCTCTAATATATCAAGCTTGCCATCAACGCCTATCTATGCATGCATTCCTGAGGCCTAGGCAAAAATGGCAGAAACAGAAAAAAATACACTACCGTCTAAGTTTGTAGGTTTATTTTAATAATAACCAAGGCTAAATAGATTTTTTAAATCAATTTTTTAAATGACATTTTTTATATAATACAATTATATATTATACAATTATGCCGTCGAACTGTTGTATAAATGCAATATCACACTCGTAGCACTGCGATAAGGCTGTATATCATCACCAATGCCAATACATGCCTCCCACCAGTTCCGATATACAGCAATATTGCACTGCTACTTGTGTGGTATTGCTTATATAAACTACACACATTGATATTGAGTGCTGAGTATTGTTTCCTTCAGCATTACGAAGCTCTTTCCTCTACTTTTAGCCATATTTTTGATCCTTGTTTGCTTTTACTGTTTATGTCTGTTTTGCTTCCTGCCTTGACCCTTTTGCCTGTTACACCAAGTATTCTTTGGATTATCTTTATGCTACCATCTGCTCCTGTATTGTATCTTGTCTGCGCTGCGTTTGGATCCTACCCTTGTTGTCATCTCCCTTTATTACAGTTAGAGTGATTTCTGAGGGATCATGTAATGACGCTAAACATTCAGCTATAAAATCACATGAATAAATAACATTTTAAAATGTATTCAAATAAAAAACAAGAGCAAAATGTTTTTAAATTGTACTGGTTTTAGCTTTACTTTTGCATAAAGTAAACTCAGGTTTGGTTAGCAGAAGAGACCGTTCTAAAACTTTTCAAATGGTAGTTCCAATACAATTTAATACAACTTAATCAAGCATTTAATCTTTGAAACGTTGTCATAATAGACATCATAGAGTGCAAATACAGTAAATATTTGTTAAAATAAACAAACATGAAGTTGTTAATTAGCACATATTTTTAAGCATATGAACACATCTTCAGTGGTGTTACACAGAATACAGTCTGGTCTATCCGTTTCAGCAAAGCAAGAAAATACTAATAATCCTCACAATGTACATTATTTACGGCTTACAAGAGGAAGCGAAAGTGAACTGAGAACAAAAGCTTTTATGTTTCTGGGAGAAGCTTTGTCAGCTGGATGCTCGGAGTCAGGGATGTGGTTTGCTCTGCTGCTGTCATCGGTTTGGCTTTAGTCACTCCACCCACAATCCCTGTGAAGTACCTCAGAGGGGAGTAAATGAACTAGCCCTAATGACTTGGACATTTCTATGTAGTCGCCACCGCCCAAGATCACCTCCTGGGTGTCAGAAAGCATTTGTATTGCTCTTTACTTCACCTTTTGTAAGTCTAGCTAGCTTTCGCAAGAGAAAGTAAAATTAAATGAACGAGAACAACACTCTTGTGTGTATTTTTTCAGACAAACCTGGGACAAACTTCAACAAAATGATGCATTTGGCTGGTTGGGCAGTATATATCACAGAAGAGCTCTGGAAGTAAATTGTGCAAACAAAACATAAATATGTGAAGACAAGGAGACCATAAGGGCTGATCTTGGTCTGTGATTGTATTTTTGTAAAAACAGTCACCAGTGATGAGAATAACGGCGTTACTAATAGAATTACGTTTTTCAATAACAAGTAATCAAATAAATTACTGTTTCACCCATTACACTGCCATTCCCGTTAATGAAAATAAAATGTGGCATTATATACATGATTAAATTTGCATTTAAGGTCATTGAATCACTTTACATCTGACAACGAATTCAGTTACTAATTTAATTAATTTTTTCAATAGTGAGTAATCAAATAAATTACTGTTTCCCCAGTTGTCATTTCATTACCATTACTGACAATAAAACGAGGTATTATATAATTTATATATAGCTCACTAAAGTGCTCATCTGACTCTAAATTCAGTTAATAACTCAGTTAATATTTGTGAGTAACTAGTAACTATAATTAATTACTTTTTTGAGTAACAGGCCCAAAACTGCAAGTCACGTACCCAAATTATGAGATGTGAAACTCGAAAGGATGATCCCAACAAGAGCAACCGGCAGACTTTTTTTCAAAGTGCATATTGATTTCATGACTAAATGTTTAAAATGTAAGTGTTTCTTTGTAAAGATGTAGAGGTTATGTTGGCAAATAATTTGAATTATAAATGCATGTTGTCACAACATAAATCTGATCAACTATAGAATGCCCTGGATAAATGAGGACAGATCTCTCATTTAAATGAATAGTTCATATAGGATGATATTTAACAATATGTTTGTGCATATAAATTACATTATTGATACTAATTTAACAACTGTGACCTAATGCACATTTTAAAATGTAATATACAGTCGAATTATTATTTTAGGGAAATATATTAAATACGATTTTAAAAGAGCAAATAACAAGATAACCATAAAGTAAATTACATTTAGTTGATTTGTTTTAGTTAAGCACCTAATTTGAATTTAGATTTATTATTTTTTTATCGCTAAAAATCCCACAGACTTAATTTAATGCATGTAACTGTTTACTAAATGTTTTGTTTAATTACACTAAAATATAGCGTCAAAATAAATAAATAAAAACATTACATTTCAAAGAATTGTAGTCATTTATGCTGGGGACATACTGAAATACATTACATATTACATACATATACATATTACATAATACACATTTGTACAAAGCCCTATTTACTCACTAAAGGAGTCATGGGTAACAAGACTTTTTTATACTCAACGATTTTTTATTGATTACATATTGGCAAACATATTGTTTACATTTATAATTTTATTCTTTGTTGTTTAGTCTATTTCTCTTTTTTAACTGTTCAGAGGCCTTATCCACAAAACATCTTAAGACTAAATGTAGCTTCTAATTTGCCGATAAAGTAGAAAATCTTAAAAATAATGGTGAGGTGTTAGTCCTCAATTAAGGACTGTTAGGAATTTGTATTTCACAAAGCACTTTAACACCAAAACTATCGTCTAAATCAGTACAATAGTAGGAATAGTAAAGAAAACTCACTCTCTTCTCAAGAGTTTTCTCCTTTCCTTACAGTTTAAGTTTGTTTCAACAGTTTTGTGGACAGGTTTATATATATATGTGTGTGTATTTCATCCTTAATCATGATTACCTGCACAACAATTTCAAAGGAATATATTTACAAAAATTAATTTGAAGTTTTCACCTATGCTTAAGACTAAATACGAGTTATGAGTGTTTCGTGATCATAAATCAACTTTTGGATGGCAATGTTTTATTCTGCTGTGTTTTTCTCAAAGCATGGCACTCCAACGAGCTGCCCTCTTTGATTTGTAGATTAGGCCAAATTCTTAGAGATCCTGTCCAGAGCGGCGCTTTGAGTCTTTTTTGAAAGGCTGCTTTTCTGCCATGTCTGTACAAGAGCCGTCTTTGTGTTCAAAACAAGATTCAAAGCCTGTTTTCATAACTTTTATGGCATATCTGTGTTTACCTAATCCACACCAAAGAAAATAAGCCTGGTGTTGGCAACATATGCAAGCCTGTTTATCAACAGAGTGCCCACACTGGATTCTCACTGGATTCAAATACAGGTACAATCTGGATTCCCTTCAGATTTCCTAGGTATGTGATCTGTTGGACAAAGCCAGTTTGAGCTTTTACCCTGGAAAGTTCAGGTTTAGTTACAGCAAACCGAGTTTTCAAGCTCAAGATGGGTTGGTTTAGATTGGGTTTTGTCGCCATGGTATGCTACACTGCTAACCTGCTCCAGAGCAGGTTCATTCAGCTGGTTTATACTTTTGCGTCGAGCGATCGCCAAAACCCATGGTTCAAGTCTTGCGCATAGCCGTGCATTTATAGTTCTGCGTGCTGCTTGTGTTGCTCTGCAATAATACTTCCGACACACTGGCTGGCTAGCAGTAGGTTATGTTATGTTCCTCTGTATCGAGTTTCTTCACAAGTGTTTTGTTTTTCCTTTTTCAGAGGCGGGAACCGGCGGACATACATGCAACAACAATAATCATAAGGTAAACACAAAACATCTAGAGCTCCTTCACGGTGTCAGCCACGACGAGGGCTATGCGACCGAAAGCTGCGCCAGACCATATACATGCGCTTGACGCAGAAGTATAATTTCGACTTTAAAGGCTGATTTATACTTCTGCATCAAACGCCGGCGTATGCTACGGCGCTGACGCATAGCCCTTCGCCGTGGCCGTCGCCGTCACTGACGTGCACCTCTCAAAAAATTTAACTACACGTCGCAACGACGCATAGCGTAAGCTCTGTGATTGGTCGGCTTGGTATCGCTGACAAGTCTGGGCGGGACCGAGAGCCGAGCGAATGGCGCGAGCGATTGTTTACAAGTGTGGAGTCCCGTGAAGGAGCACAAAAGAAGTTTTGTTTTGTGTTTACCTCATAGTTGCACGTCCGCCGGTTCCTGCCTCAAAATGAGCGAGTTTGAGCCACTCGACATCCCAGATGTGTTCAGGAAAAGCAAAAAAGCAGCGAAGAAACTCGACACAGAGGAACATTTACACCTCACTGCCAACTAGCGTTTCGGAAGTGTTAATGCAGACCGACAGAGACAGCGCGCAGAAGTATAAATGCACAGCCACGCGCGTTGCATGTGCCGTGGGTTACGCCGGTCACCTGACGCAGAAGTATAAATCAGGCTTAAGAGTTAGCAGACACAAACTGGACCAATCAGCTGTAAGTAAAGTGACGTATATATGATGCAACAAAGCCACTTGCAATCCCTGAGCATCTTTTTTTCCCAAAATTAAATTGTCAAAAATATATTTTGCTATCAAATTTATTTATATTATTTGAATTATAATCAATTATACTCATATTATATTTAAATATTATATATCCAAATAGATTTGAATAGTCAATCAACATTACTAAGGGTTTTAAATGAAAAATGACATTTAAATATTCACATAAAAATTGCTTTAATATATAAAATAATAAAAATAGCTCTTTGTGAACCTGATTTTGTGAATCCCTCAGGAGGGGCAGTCATTTACCTAATCAAGTGGGACTAATAGATCTGCACTCCATTTGCTACAAGCAGCACAGCAACATTGTGTTATTAAGCAGGAATGATTTTCATTAGAGCAGCCAGTCAGTTAAACTGACTCAATTCAAACCGCAATAGGTGCAATAGTGCCAAGAGGATGCAGGGAAGAGAACAAATCAGTCATGGTCAAAGTAAGCTTCTTTGTAGAACTTTAGACACCACCCTGCTGTCTTTGTGTCCTAGTCAGCCCATACAGTACAGTATATATGATGAATGGACTATGCTGGTATAAAACACAAGGGCCTCTTTCTTTATCAATTTTCCTTATCCTCTCTGTGAATGTGTGTATGGGAAGGGGAGGCCTTAAAGAATGTTTAAGTGAAAACAAATGCTATCCAGAATTGGAAGGCCGCTCTTTTTCCTCTCCTCTGATGCATCTATGAGTCCCTTGTCCCACATCTTTAATGAACCGCTCACACTGTCAGACCGAACCGCACTGAATGCACGATAAACACGCATGCAGATACACACGAACTCAACACTGCCACATACTAACAGACTCCAGATGGGCGCAATGCAGCACAAGAACTCTATGGCCTCTCGAAGTGACTGACACACATGTATAATGTCAGACGCACCCATTTTCCCATGATGTTTCAGATTTGTTATTCATAGCAAGAGGTTTTCAGATTATTTAAGCCTTAAAGATGCAATGTATAATATAACATAATATAATATAATAATACAATATAATATAATATAATATAATATAATATAATATAATATAATATAATATAATATAATATAATATAATATAATATAAAATAATATAATACAATATAATATAATATAATATAATATAATATAATATAATATAATATAATATAATATAATATAATATAATATAATATAATATAATATAATATAAAATAATATAATATAATACAATATAATATAATATAATATAATATAATATAATATAATATAATATAATATAATATAATATAATATAATATAATATAATAATTTTATTTTATTGCCTATACTACAAACCACTGTTGTCCAATGACTTGGCTAATTAACCAAACTTGCCTAGTTATTAATGTAATTAACCTACACTGAAATTTCTGTATTTGGTGAATTATGTTTTTTTCCACTTATTTAGGCTTTTGAATGGCATTATGGTGAATTGCATCTTAATCTTTTCTCCAAAAGCATTGTGTTGAAAAGTTTGAAAGGTGACTCTTGTTGACATTGTAATAGTTTAAAGTCAAATATTGTCTGTTTTAGTAATAATTAAGAATAATAAAAATTCCACAATAAGGCTAATCATTTATAATATATTAACACAAGTCATGAAAGTGACTCTATACAGTATATACAGAGCTCGACTCCAAGGTACATTCTGGTTCAGATCATTAAAATAAAGACAAATGAACAGCAATAAAACACTTTCTCAATTATAAGGTTTGTTCTGGTTCAGATTATTAATTAATTGGTTCATTTATTTTATTTTCGGCTTAGTCCCTTTATTAATCTGGTGTTGCCACAGTGGAATGAACCGCCAACTTATCCAGTGTATGTTTTACGCAGCAGATGCCCTTCCAGCTGCAACCCATCACTGGGGAATACCCATACACTCTCATTCATAAATACAGTATGAACAATTTAGCTTACCCAATTTACCTATAGTGCATGTCTTTGGACTTGTGGAGGAAACCGGAGCATCAGAGGAAATGAACGTGAAATGGCAGGTGGCCTAGCTAGGACTCGAACCAGCGACCTTCTTGCTGTGAGGTCACAGCGCTATCCCCAGCGACACTGCGCCAGCTTAACACGCTCCTCCGATTCAATTCACTGCATCCAACGTCTCATCCATCCCATGATTCTGCTCATGCAAAAGTTGTATATTCGCGCCTTAATTTGACCAGCATTTGACCCCGATTGATGCATGTCGTGACAGTTTTGACCTTGGTAAACCTACCATGGGCGGAATTAGTGTAAATAGCCTCTGCCAACAAGGCGGAGTATTAAAACTTAGTGCAAATTACAACTCTGTGTTATTAAAGACAATTAAACAGCAATAAAACACTTACATTTCTCCACACAAATCTCATACAGGTGGTCTACAGAAGTTTAGATCTCTTTCTTTTATGAAATCTGAAAAGTTTTCATATATGTATGCAGCAATTTTTTTTTTTTTTTGGCCAGATAAAATAAAGTTTAAAAAAGCATTTTTTAAAATGTTTTTTTAAAGAAAATTATTTTGTTCATCAAGGCGATTTTGACCGGTAGTGTATAGATCAGTATTGGGTGTATTACCTTGACGTGGTGGACTTTCCTCCCGAGGGACCTTAATAGTGACTGGCATGTCGTCAGATATGACCACTATTGGTTTGGTCAAGGTCTTTGTGTTCATCATGATGAGTAGGATGCTCTCTATACTGAGGGAAGTGCAGGCTTCATCCGGTAACATACACTACAAAGAGAAAAGCAGGAACGTCAGAACAAGATCCAGGTGTAAACTTTGGCATCTGTGCACCACAATCTTTAAAAAACAGCATGAAACTCACTCTTGGGATAAAAGAGCTTACTATAATAAACAGGCTCACAATTGCATTTCCTATTATAAGGAGAGGCCAGATTTTGGATTCTGTAACAGTTCAGAAAATGAAAAATCCCACAAGTATAAAAAGGCTTTTGATACAGGGCTCAATGATAATGATTTTTTTCTAAAAATCTAATTTAGAATAGACAACATTTAGAGGTGTTGTCAAACAGATTATTTTATATATTTTATTTTAAACAGCATATTTGAACTGACTATTTAATTTTGTTTTATTTTATTTTATTGTTTAATGGAATGCTTGTTTTATTATTTAAACAACTTAAACCCTTTCATTCCAATGTAATATATAGTTTCCATTATTATTTTTATTATTATTGTTATTATTGCTTATAATATTAATAGTAATAATAATACTAATAATAATAATAAATAATAATAACAGTAATATTAAAAATAATAGCAACAGCAACAATAATAAAAATAATAGCGACAACAACAACAACAACAGCAACAACAACAACAACAACAACAACAACAACAACAATAATAATAATAATAATAATAATAATAATAATAATAATAATAATAATAATAATAATAATAATAATAATAATAAAGCTGATCAGACATGTTTATATTAATTTAAGACATTAATAGGTGGTGGAAAAACCCAGTTTATATCAATCACAACAAATGAAAATCTTCCTTCTAAAACAAAATGCTCAAAAAACAATATTCTATTTGATTTTTATTTTTTCCAGAGGGAAGTTATAAGACATTTTAAGAATAAAATAAAACAGTAACAAGTTGCTCAAAATCAGCGGTGCCCAGATTATTTTGCTATAAAGGGCCAAAAATCAAATATCACTATCAGCTGTGAGCCAAAGGTAAATATACCAAACTATATTACAATAAAGTTGCCATGGTTAATTTCCAAATTTATTTCATAATATTTAAAAATGAAAAACAAACATTTCTAATCATAATCACTCATGCAGTATAACTTTTAAAATGATAACTTATTGCAATAAAAACATAACAGTGGAGTTCAATGTTGAATACCAAGCAGAATCTGCCTTTTTTCCTTGATTTGCTCAACAAAGTCTCTGCATTGTCCTCTATCCATTAGGTATGCATATTTGAACTAAACCTGATTCATTTACAATTTTTAATTAAAATATTTAATTTCAATTAGCTTTTAACAATAAAACAAACAAACAAACAAAGGTTACATTAGATTTGAAATGACAATCTCTAAACAGTCGCCATCATCCACATGTTAATTCAGAGAACTTCCCTCTAACTGTATATATTTACAATATTTATTTTATTTACTAATACATTATAAATATACATTATTACCTATAACCAATGCCAAATATTGCAACAAATTACTGATATGTTAACTGTGCTCAAAATACAATTGTAGCTCTACAATCAACTGTCCCTAAAAACGTTCACAGTGACCCAATAAGACCATCATCATAGCTCATCATGAGATGTTTAAATTTGCACTTATTGTAAAGCACTTTGTGCTTCATAAGCATGGATTAGTGTATATTTTACAATCCATTAAAGCCAGCCATTGTGCTCGAGCCAAACTGAATATGTGCTCATCGAAGAGAAAGCTCATTTATTTTCATACACAGTTTATATGCTTTGACGTGCCACATCTCTTATCCTCATCCAGATTATGAGTGAACTGTAAACATCTACAACCAAACAATGAGTCACTTTGGAGATCATGTTAGGTGAGACCTAAACAACCGTAACGTGCACTATGATGATTAGAGTGGCTGGAAATGCAGGAGATTAAAATGATTATGACTAGAAGCGAAGGAGGAAGGAAAATGTGAAAAAGGACAGGAGGGCCTGGAGATTTGTTTTTCCTCTGTGGATGGTAACTGAAGTAACCTGAGATTTACGTATCCCGCACTCACACAGAGTGGATTGATGCTAGCAGCTGGTGGAGAGCGACCTGTGCCAAGGCAATGAATCCAACAGCAACTCTTAGGATGGACAGCAATGTCAAACAGACTATATAAATGAATTAAAGAGTGTGTTCGTGTTATCCATATAATAAAGTAACGGCTCTAAAAATATGTGCAAGGGTCAATAAGTTATCTGTGCGCCTGTGCTCTGATTTAATGACATAACTGATATCCCTGTGCAGCCTGGAAGCAAACAAACATACAGAAGTGCATTCTATTTTGACTCTAGAAATGGTTGGTTGATTTTCAGCTTGATTGTGTGAAACATAATACAGTTTTGGTTTATTCTAAAAAGTTTAATTTGATGTGTGTTGTAGTTCTGTCATCACAGGGTCATCTCTAAAGATTTGTATAAATATTACAAAGCCATTAACATTTTAATGAGTGAGAAATGTGTGAGAGATAATGAAAATAGATGAAGATGAGAAAAGATGTGTTCCAATACCTAGTGCAACTTTAAAAACTGCCTAAATATGGCACTTTTACACTTGTCTAAACAATCTAAGTAAGAAAACCAAACTACACTTATATTTTAGTAAGCTGGCATGTACATTGTAGCACACAGTCCTTAGTAAATCACAGTACTTATAGAGGAAACAGAATGGCTAAATGTGACCATCAAAATGAAACATAACCTTATTTCTCACTGAGATTGCCATCTCTGTGTATGATATATATTGTATGATATATTTGGAGCTGCTTTCTGAAGTTAAACTTAAATACTTAAGTTTGAAAACTCACATATTTATGTACATACACATGTACTTCATCACAATATATCGGTATTTGTTATAGTATTTGGTCCCACTTTATATTAAGTGGCCTTAACTAATATTTACAGTACTTACACTGATAAATAATAATTGGTTGGAATGTACTTATTGTGCAAATACATGTTTTTACATTGTACATATGACTGGTTAAATACCTGCATGTATTTACATCTGTAATTACATTTGAAACTAGAACAACGTTTTTTGATGAAATTTGATGTTGGCTTGAGAAATCCAACGTGACTGTGCTAGGAATGGCTGAGAATGGCTGTTGGCAGCAAGCACAGCGGTTGCTGAATGGTTGTTAGGAAGTTGCTAAAATGTTTATGGCATTGCTAGGTGGTTGATTAGCAGTTGCTAAATGGTACCGCTCGTGTAAATGTTTGATCAAATGCTAATTTGATTAAATGCATTTCTAGCACATGTTATTGCACTTAGATAATCATTAATAGCATGTAGCTAATCGTTATAAGCACTTGGCTTATCACTGTTACCATGCATAGTACATAGAAAGTCCCACTGGCTAGCATGAGGTAAACGAGCCAATACCCAGGTCCCTACAATGTTTTGGGGTAAATATATTTCTGTTTTTAAAAGGTTGCAAGGTTAGCTGTTTTTTTTTTTTTCTATGGAGACAGTTGACAGCTTAGTAATGATACATCAAAGAGTTTTGCCAATATGAGTGATACTGTATAACTGAACCCCCCATGTCTCTATGACAGTGCCTATGACAATCAAAAACTGGACTTGGACATTAGGTAAAAATGGCTTGCCATATTTTATTAAAAATATCAGGCTTAATGCTTATATGTGAAAGTGATGCATGCAAAAATGGCTAGCCATGTCAGTAAAAAAAACGGAATAACAAAATCAAAAGCAGAACACAGCTTTTGGCCAAATTTGGGGCTTGAATGATTTTTTATATGCCCTGATTATTAAAATTTAATCTTTATTTTTTTATTTAAAAACAATACGTCTGATTGGTATCAGGAGACATAGCCCCAATCTTGAATGCAGAAGGCACATTTTGACTAAATTTAGGCCTTGTAGTATAAACGGCCTAGGAGGCGATACCTTTGTTTTTAACGACATAGTATAACAGTATGTTGGCTTTTCTCAAGCTTTCTCAAGCCAATATAACTACACTGTTGACCATCCCTTAGCCTACCCATAAATCTACCCATACCACCAATCCTTTCCCTAGTCATATTGTATCCCTTCTCAAGAGCACCAGAGGGGTTCTGCGATACATCATGAACACATTAAGCACACTGTATTAGTATTTTGATGTAAGTACAGTTTAGTTAGGGCACTTAATATAAAGTGGGACCTAATAATCTATATTACAGACTAGTATTCTAGGAAAACAGTTTGACGGCATGTTTGCCCCAAGTCCAACATTAAATTACTTTAATTTAATCTTTTTATTAAGATTTTATTTATATATGTAATTATTATTACCAATTTAGTAAGATAATTTATTATGAAAAAGCAACAAATTTACATTTTCAAGTAGTTTCAAGTGCTTTGTCCAAAATCTAAGCACATTTCAAACACTATAAAAAGGTCTGCATGAACCGGAAGTTGCTGAGACTTTTATTTCAGTAATTAATGTACTTTCAGCTGAAACGGAACATTGAGTAGAGGGCGGAGCTCCTTTAGTGCTTCAGTTTCTCATAGGAAACTTACAGCATAAGAGGGCATTAATATGAAGTTACTATGGAATCCCTCTGGTTGACGTCAACAGAAGGACCGCTATTTCCAAACACAGAAGCAAATGGTCAGACTTTCAGTGAAGATTACCAAAAGAAATATATTTTTAAGTGTATTAACTTGCATGAATTATTATGAATTATAAAAATTCAGAATTGTAAAGGATTTCAAGCACATGTAGTAACCCTGTAAATAATTTGAAGATACAAAGTAGCTTTAAAGGCCCCATAATGCAATTTTTTTGTTTTGTTTCTTTACTACAATGCTACATCAGTGAGCTCACAAGATATTAGAACAACAGAAATGTTAATTGATGGTTTCTACCTCGGCCAGGTTCATCTCCTTGTCATTTCTTCTGGAGCAGAGTGACATCTCACAGTGCAGGAAGAGCAATGACACATTGAACTTTGATCTGTAGGTGAAGCTGAAGCGTTTTTTGTCCATCTGAGCATGAGGAATGGGGAAATCTCCTCGCTGAGGGTAGTAGACCACAGAGTCATCCTTGGGACAGATGTTCTCTATGACAACATACTCCGACTGCACGGCAGGATTGGAGTCTGGAGATATGAAGCAGGTCTGGATCATGAAGCCAAGGTTGGGGTCAGCTTTTGTGGCTGCAATCTGCAGAGAAACATCACATCTCTGTTAATAAAGAAAAAGTCATACTGTATTTCACAGGGGAAAAAAGCATCTGCTGCAAACAATAAAAGAGGATGACAGCAAGACAAAAAGCAAAAGAAAGAAAAGCTTGATTAATACAACTATTTTTGGTGATTTTTCACAAGTATAGAACATGATTCATATAGTATGAGCAGGATCAGCAGAATGATGCTTACAATACATCCTGTAGTTTATGTCTAAAGTTCTGGCAGATAAAAAGAGTCTATATTTTTGATCGCTCTGAGATATACTTTTTTTTTTTTCCTCAAACCCTCTTCGGCATCAGTTCAAATCAGCAAATAACGCGTGGACACTGTCAATTTATTTTAACACGGCACACTGTCTAAAAAAACACAGTCAGAGCGGTCACCATTCCAACAATCACAAATTCTGACGTCAGTTTTCTGTGCCTCAGATAAATCTTTAAGAATCATTCAGGAAAGCTTGGCCATCTGATGCTGTAAAAGCATGCATGACAGACAAGAGCTGCCACTAAAAACATCACATCCCTTTTCCTCAATGTAACTGTGCCAAGGGGGTGTCAAAGTCAGGAGAGAGGTCCAGTCTTCCAGGTAGACAGATGAAATCATAATGCGTAGCATACATAAATAACATAGATTTACAGTGGCAATGGGATGTCACACAGTCCAAACTCACAGTCATTTTCCACTGAAAATCCTACATTCTGGACCTCACTGAGCTTACAGTATATTGCAAAATTATTTATTCAAATTTGAGCAGCATATTGGGTTACAAAAGTGTCAGGAAGTTAGCATGACAAATTTTATTATACACATGCATAAACTAAATATAAAAGAAGATTTATATTAAATTACTTCATTAATTCTTCAAGCACTACATAACCTTGAACTATGTTTTAATTATGTTATCAGAATTTGTATTTTTGAGTGAGTCCTCTTACAATTCAAGTTACATTTATCTATACATGGCTTTATAGAATACAGTGACAAGCATAACAATAATAATTAAAAAAATCATTAATTATAAAAAAAATTCTATTTCAGTTATGAATCAACTGTAAAAGAAGACAATAGTCATTATTCAGCTTAATGTATAATTTAATGCTGCGTCAGTTTAAGTCAAAAACAATTTATACTGCAAAGTTCATACATTATAAAATATAATAATGTCTGATTAGTGCCAACCCAATAATGTCAGTATAATAATAATAATATTACAATAATAATATATTTACTATTTTTAACCGCAGCAATTAACATAGATAAGCATGGTTTTGACCATATTTGGAATGGTGAAAATATTCACATTAAAATAACCAAAGACACATTTAAACTTATCTTGTTAGTTTTTGAAGTGAGGCTGATTGAATATATAATCTGTATATCCAGCATTTTGTATTTTGATCAGAAGAGACACTTTTATTCTTACTCATTAACTCTTCCTGTCGTTCTTGTTTACACAATTAGAATCCTATATACTTAGTATGTTTAATACAAGCTTAGGTAAACTTAAAAATAAGGAGAATAATTCTAAAAGTTGTAATCTCACTAGGAAACATTGTGGCCAATCAAATGCAGCCTGGGTTGTACATCTTAATAATCCCAAGTGCAACGTACAGTAACAATTGGTGTTTTGTTCTGTTTGGCTGTTACATGAGAATGAGGAAATAATGGTGTTTGATGCTCGTGGTATGTCATTTCTTATTTGGCCATTTTTAGTTCATTCAGATTTTTATTCTATGACACCTTAAAGCAAGTAAAATATTGATGCTTTCTTATACAATACAATGTTAACCTTAGGTTGAGTAAAAAAATTTTTTTGACTTTAGGCCCGCTCATAAAGTGGAGACCTGAGATCAAATATTGTCTGCTTAGCTCCCCTTAAAACCCCACTGATTAATATCAACATGGCAGGCAAACAGTCCAGACAAAATGTACACACAGAACAGAGTGCAGATATCTTTCACAGGCAGCAATAGACAGCGAGAGACATCCATAAATGTGTGCATTTCTGCAGCTGTAAAATCTCACATGCTCAGGACATGTCTGATTAGACAGGATGAAACCAGGCACTTTGGGTATTGAAAACATGAACCCATCCAAAATGAGAAGCACACACTATGGTTAAAGGGAAAAAGCAGATCCTGTATTTCAATAGCTTTAGGCAGTGTCTATATTTGTGTGTATGGTTTCTCATTTAATTATTAAATTAGACTCCTAATGTGGTTACAGGCTTGGAAATGGTTTTCTAGAACCCCAAAGGGATAATTCCCATCAAATACAGATGCACATACTGAATGTATGCAACACGGTTTCTGCATGGTTTCATTTTAAGAAATATAAAATAGAAATATAAAATTCAGGATCCCTGCTACACTGATCATTAGGCATCTTTGCATCAAACAATTTTACATATATCACAGTTTAAAACACTAATCAAATCTTAAATGTAAATGTCATTTTGACATACTTTTTTTATAAAAATAAATGCAATCATGGTGACTTCAAAGAAGAAAAAAGAAACAAATTTTACAGTCTTATATCATCTTACAATGCCAAACATTTAAATGCTAGTGCACATGTTGCATTTGATACTATGAAACAATGAATCAACAATCTATAAATTACCATCAGAATGTTATAGTATATGCATATGCTTACCTCCACAAAGACAGGCCTGTTCTCAGTGACTGTGAGAAACGGCTGGCTGTTGGGGAACTGGAAGTGGTTGTTATAAAGCTCCATGTTGAAGGTCACATTGGCTGTAGAGTCTACAAGAAAATCATCAGATCCAGCATCGGTGTCAAATGGACTGTCCTGGTTCTTGCGGTAGGTGCAGTTGAACTGAAATCAGAGATAGAGAAAATTTGAAAACATGAACATGCATCTTCAATGTAAGTGACAGGTCTAAACAGAACTGTCAAGGTGGGAAATATACAATGCCTGCTATGGTTATCTTATTATGTACTTTTCAAATTACAACAATATGCATATTAAAATGTACTGTGGTGGTATCTAAATAATGTAACAAATCCCATTTCAACAGTTAAATGTAATATTTTTAAGAAAAACTTTTATTATAATCAGTATTTTTATTTTTATTATTATTATTATTATTATAATTATTATTATTATTATTATTATTGTTTGATATTATTTTATTTATTTATTTGTTTTTAATTTTTATTATTTTTTTTCTCCAATTAACTATTGTACTTCTACTTTGTTCCCTGAAAACCAATGAATTTTTTGACAAAAAAGTGGCAGTAGATACCAAAATAGTCGCATGATGTCCGTTTACTGGTAAAATTCGTTCTGTGAGCTCCGGTAATGCATCTCCAGGTAATAAAACTTCTCCAGGCTCCATATCTTCATCATCAACAGGCCAGCCACTTCCATCTTTCTGCTCTGATTGGCTAATAACAATCTGTTAATCAAAGACAGTCTTCATTTACATCAATAAAAAGGCAGGGTAACTCTAACAATTCCTAACAATCACACAATATCTTCCACAAAATAATCCTTTGCGATGACATTCCTTCACTCTGGGGCTTAGTGAAGATACAATCAGAGATAACCGAGCTGTATATTTGCCAAAGGTCTGCTGAGACAGATGAGAAAGCTGGATTTAATACATGGGAATGCACAATTTCAGCAATGTGACTCCCAAAGGCAGATGGAAAAAAAAATCTCATCTTTTTTCTCATCAGAAAAAAATAACAGCAACCCATTCACTTTATAATATGAGAGTCGCCTCCCTTTCTGAGTTCAGGACAGTTTTTGGGTTCAGAGGTGGAGGAGGCCTGTGAACATAGTCGAATGGAGATTAAATGGTGAAATCAATTCACACAAGACTAGCCAATCTGTTACAGGATTGTCACTGTAATGACAACAGCCTCCTTTGATGCTCTCTGGATCTCTGTCTGCGAGCCAATATTGTGCTCTGACCAAATGGGTCACATCGCTTTAATTGCCCTTGAGGTTTAGAGTTCAGAGCAAAGGATAAATATTTGGGAGGTCGCCCGGTTTTTATAATGGGTTTAAGGCTAAAAGTGTTGTTAGGAATTTCCGTTACAAATTATCACAGAGGATCAGCGTGGAAGTGAATCCTCCCTTCTGTTAAAAACAACAACAACACACATATGTGAAGAAGAAGAAACATATAAAAAAACCTGCTGGAGGGGACAACGCTCCTATAATGACCCTGGACACTTGCACACATTGGACAAAAGCAAAGCAAACGACTAGATTTCACAGGCTGATTATATTGATTGAATATTGGCTTTAATACTCACTGCATTGATGTAGAGGACCACTGGGCTGGGGTGCGAGGGGATTTTGGAGGTTTGGCAGCCAGACAGAGGCGTCTCCAGTATATAATGGGTGGCGTTTGAGGTTGCTTTGCATTGTGAGTCCTGAAGAGTTATATTGGGTTTTCCAAACCCATTGGCCTATGAGGACATTGGGAAAACATAAATTGGTAAATCTTGACCTTTGATAACATGTTGAATAAAAGCTATCGCTCACTGAAATATTGATGTCGAAATCTGAGATCCACTGTGAGAGTTCTAACAGTGACAAACAAAACTTGTGGTCTAAATCTGCTATTTTTTTATAACTGTAGAATATGGGTTTTATTTTCCTCTTTGAAGTGGTTTATTACAACACTTCTGGCTTTTGACGTCAGTGCATATGGCACACATATTCTGGGAAAATTCATTGTGCATCAACTTGAGAACAAATAAGGTGTCTCTCGTGAGCCACTTTTTAGCAAATTTTTTTGTTCTTACTAGTGTTAGGGAAGCTTTAAACCTATTGCCTTATTGTCAACAGAATTAAGTCCTAAAGCTGTGTGATATATGGGTAACAATACATTTAGAAATGACTTATTTTGTTCTTTTTAACACTTAAATAACTTATAGATAGATAACTTTTAAACTTATAAATACTTTTACACAAGTAGTTTTGACTCAGTAGTTCATAAACTGGAGAAAAATAGACCAAAGTCAAAAGGCCTATGCTGGTCTTTTGTGATTTTTATGTATGTCATCTGATTTAAAACAGATCTGGATGCATTACTGATGCATTAAAAATAATAAGTGAAATAGTTTTAAAAATCTCTTACAAAATCCATGTTTTTGAACCTTATTTTCATCAAAAGCGAGGTTCAAATCTAATGCAAAGTCAATGAAAAAATCAATGCACACATGCAAATAAAGATGACTTTCCACTGGACTGTGCTAATTTTACATTGAACGCACAATATTTGCCAAAATGATGTCTTCCATAGAAGTTCAACTCAAGTTGAAAGTTAGCATAAGAGGAAAAACATTCTGTGTGTAATCTAGAGCAAGAGACAAGATTTGTTTTATCTTCGCATTTAATGTTAACACCATAATTGAAAAAAAAAAAAAAACTATTACACTTTATAACAACTACACACTATAAATTATCTATTAGGTATTAGCAAATAGTAAATTTATTATCTCTTAAGTATTTACTCTACATTAATAGAAGTTAGTAAACAGTTTTTAAATACAATAAATGCTATTTTTTACATTTATAATGTGCTTAATTATTGTAATTTCATACTTAGTTAATACTTATTTTTTATTAATTAAGTGTTGCCTTATTTACAAACTAGTTATTTAGGAATAGTTGATGCTATTTTAAGATAATTCAGAATGCATAAGTAAATTAATAATGAACTATTCACATCAACATTCATATATACTAATAGTTAATTTGTATGTTAATAAGCACTTTATTTATTCAACTTCATCCAGTTTTATGACCTAATCTAAAGTGAGAACTATGCTTTAAAAATCCATTCTAAATGACAATTAATAGCTCAGTTACATTATAAACAGGAAAACAAACAGAACATAAAAAACTTTATTCATTTCTATTTATTTGAAGATACACAAATTAAACTGTATCAAATGAAAAAATTAATCTTTGCAATCTTATCTAAAGTCAAATGAATGCAGAGTTTGAACATTGTTAAATAACTTTAAAATGTTGTATCATAATATATTGTTAAATTATTATATTGTTGTTGTTTCATCTGATTTTATTTAAATGCATTTATTTATAATTGTAGTTTGACACTCATGTTATTTCGCAATGTTTAAAGTTTATGGTGATTTTATTTGTTAGATAAGATTGCAAACATTTATTCTTCATTTGATACTGAACCATTAATTGTCATTTATAAGGGATTTATAAAGCATAAATAGTTCTCACTTTAGATCAATTGTTTATCTTTAACTGGATAAAGTTGAGTTAATAAAGCATATATTAACATGCATTGTAACCATTACTATGTGCCTGAATAATAAAATATATAAATGTTCATTTGAATAGTTTAATCATTTACTATCAGACTTTGCATGATTCTCACTTTGAATGATACAAATGGTTCGTAAATAATGCAATACTGAATTTCGTACTAAAAAATTAATAAGTAATGAAGTATAAAATATAATAATTAATCATATTAAATATGTGCTTACAAGTCAAAAATACAGAATTTTTTGCTGTATTTATAAACTGCTTACTAATGTCTAATAATGTAGAGTTAATGCTGAACAGATAATGAATTCACTATTTGCTAATGCTTAATAAATTATTTATAGTGTGTAGTTATTATAAAGTGTTACCCAGTTTCCAAAACAATTAAGCAGCTTTTGTAAACATTCATATGATGAAAGCAATTTATTTAACACATTTTACTTATTTATCAAGTCAGCACACAGCTATTATTTCTGAATGATTTTGTGACATTGAAGCCTGGTGGAGTAATGACTACAGGTATGAACCTAAAAAGCAATGCAATATAACAATGTAACGAATGTTATATGTAAATGTAATGAAACTAAAAGCAAGCATGTAAAATTCTAATGAAATTCCACTATATTATTGTTTCCTCCTGTATTTTTTGCAGCTTTGAGCATAACAGGCACAAATGTAAGAGCTACTGACATATGTTAGGTTAATCCCACGACCTTTAGTTCATTTTTATATCCCAGTAACTACATGTACAAAACCTAGAGTACTTGTGTACTTCCTACCTGTAGAGTTTCCTTATCAATGCTGACTACCATTTTGTTCTTCTCACACTGCACATTGAATCCTACATCTGCAGACCCCTGGTGCTCCTCGGGGCCCCCAGCCAGAAAAACACTATCCTCATGAGGGGGCATCAAAGGAGGGAATGACTGGTCCTGGTCCATAGGCAGGAAGGGGAAAGGAAAACCATTCCGTGGAGGAGCATCCCGGGCGCTGGGCTTTGGAAGTGGATTGATATTGCGGAGAATGGAAAATGGTGGCAACATTCCCTCATCCATGATCCCCACATCTGAAACTGAAAGCATTTGATGATTTTTAGATGAGGGGTTTACTCAACTACATTTTTAAATTGATTAGTGAGAGGCAGAGGAAAATGTCAGTCCAAGTTATTTAGTTTAATCATTGTGTCAGGCTGCACACCTAACAAAGTAGGCCACCTAATATGGTAAATAAGATTTTCATATATATTTTTTATATTTATATATGCATGTTTTTAACTGCTAAACTCTTAGCAAATTTCTTATAATTACCACCACAAAATCAGTCGTTTTTATTGCAAAATCGTGAAAAACTAGGGGGTCTATAAAATTTATAATTATTAAAAAGTATTTTTGGATTTAGTTACCAGAATTTCCTTCTTTAGAAAGACTATACAATAGACAAACAGCACTATTGTAAATGTGAACTGCAGTAATAACCAATAAATAATCAAATGAAATCTTATGTTATACAAATTTACTTTATTAAATTAATTCTATTTGGAGCACAGCTAGTGTGTGTATTATCAGATTAATATTTTAGTACATTCAGCTATTTAACCTTATTGATATTTTATACACATTAATTCCACACATTTAGTTCCACACAAAAGTTCCATCAAGTTGTCCCAACACAAATCAATTAAGTTAACTTAATTGTTTTTTTTTTTCAATTTTAGGTGGATTCAACATAAAACAATTACGTTGTCCTCCCAAAAATCTTAAGAATCAGAACAAAATACATTTTTGAGTGTGTCATAATAATTTAGGTTTATATTATTCAAATATTTCACTTGCCTTGTTCTCTGAGGCGCAGATTGAAGTGATTGGCAACAGGAGTGTTGGTGTATGAAGTGACGGGATTGAATCCGTTTTCTTCGGCCCACTGGATGAGAGCCTGCGACCCCGCGGGCAGTTTCTGTTTGACCGTCTTTGACACCTGCATCAGCCGTTCTGTGTCTTCACTCAGACTGACCGTATCTGATGTCTAAGAAGAACAAGACAACATATTCACTCCATGTGCACAGTCAAAACGATTTAACTCCTATTCAACTTGGTTTCACAACTCTTTTAACATAAGCCATGGTTTCTCATGTTTTCTCTGACAACATATTCTGGTCAAATACCTGATTTTACGATCCAAAATGACCACTTGCCAAACTCCAAATGGAAGTAAAGCAAAGTTAGCCAAGAAAGAATTAAAAAAAAATAACGTATGCTTTAAATCAAACTGCTAGAGCTGACCCCCAGTGAAGAGAAAACACACAGGAGTTTAAATAACCAACAATGTTATTTTTTTAAGGGGTAGATTACCATCAAAAGTCATTCATAATTGCCTTAATTGTGGTTTAATGCTCACACAAAGTCACCAAAAAATAATAAAATAATGATGTGTTTGAAATGGTTTTATGACAGGAATTGTTTTACAGAGAATTCATTAATTCTCTCTATTTATGATTTTTAAGTGTGTGTTTATTTAATGTAATGAGTCAAACTGAGTAAAACAGCCAAAAAGAGTAATGTAATGAGGTAAAGTTTTTTGTAAAAACATTTGTTGTATTCTGCAAACTATAGTGACATTTCTTCCAAATGTTTTATAATGACAAGTTTTATAATGACGAAAGCGCCAAATTTTGAGACATTTTGTCATTATTATTATTCATATTATTCATATTATTCATATTATTATTATTATTATTATTATTATTAATTTTTTTTATTATACACAATAGCAATGTTTTAATAACAGAATAACTAATCAATTAATCAATAAATTTAAATTTAGTACAATAAACAACATTTGTTATTTGGACTGACTCTATAAAAACTATATATGGCTATATTTCTATTTGAAAGAAAAAAAACATCTAAACTCTTTTTTTTTAATAGGAAGCTATACAGTATTATATTTGTGTATATACATTAGATTAGTCAGTACTGAAGCCAAATCTGGAGCTTATCTAACAAAATAACTTAAGATATTGGTCCAAAAACGAATATACTCAAATTTATAAGTTAGAGAAAAATATTAAATGCAAAAAAAAAAAAAAGGCAAAAAATCAAGTTCAGCAAAAAAATAGAAAAATGTAGTTACAATTTTTGCAATATTTTGCTTGAATTTAATTGTTTTATCTTTTCAATATGTTTGGTAACTTAAATGTTATTTTAATGAATATTTCTTTTTAGTTTAAATGCACCAAAATACATAGCCTATATTCACTAAGATAATTGTATAGTATACAACTTGCTCAATATGAAACGTAATAACATTATTTACAGTTTATTTTCTCAGTCACGTTGGTTCATTTCTAAGATCAGAATTAAAATTCTCAAAGCTCCCTGTTCAATCTTCACATTGTGGTGTCACTTGTGCACATCAGAAAATCAGTTACTCATTCTTTTTTTTTTTTTAGTTGCAAATGCTTTTGTAAATCCTTGCAAATGTTTATGTGCAGTTCTCTTGCTTATTCCATGTTGATCAAAATTTATTATTTTGGTCTCTGTTGAGTAGTCTCACCCCCACAGCATATAATCCATTGTTCATGGCATAAGTCTTTACATGAAAAATGGCTGAACAAGTTGTCATAATATTTTGTCATAGCACATTGTTCTATACATTTTCCATCAGACTTTTTTATTTTAAATCTTTTTACAATTGGTAAATGTCTCCCAAGTAAATCTTGACTTTTCTAATGGAGGTCTAAAACGAGGTTGTCCTATGTTCACATTTCTATTTTTATTTTTCTGTGTGCTATGCTGTGTTGTCTATTCCTTTCTGTATCACAATGACATACGTCAACAAATTACAGTACAAATAGCGAAAAAATAAGTAAATAAAATGTTTAAAATTGCTATCGTTCACACCAGAACACACCCTCCAGAGTACACTGTAGTACTGGCAGCATGACTAAGTAATTTGACTGTCTTATCCATACACAATGACACAAGGACTCATAATTCTGACGGCACTGACTTGTTCATTGATACACAAATTTAGTTTTGAGAGATGAACTAAGTATTTTGAGCAGGAGACTGGCTTTTGGAGGTAAACCATAGTGTTTTGCTATTTCTTTACGTTGTTTTGAGAAATGCACTTACTGTTTTGCAAATTTCAATTCTGATCTGAGAAATGTCCCGAAGCTACTGAGAAAAACTGTAATTAGATTACCTTTTTAACACAGTCAGATATGGGGTTGTTGTCGATGACATTTGACCAGTTTATTGTGGTCAGTTTATATAGGAAGTATAAATGAGCTTCTGTTCATTCTCTGCTGGGTGTGAAGAGCAGATGGCCCTCGTTCTCAGCTCTGTTTCTCATAAATGCCTCACCAGGCTGGACAACCAGCTTAAGCCAATCTGCCAACAGTAGCAGGGCTTTGATTTTACAAGGCTGTGGATC